>NW_027461950.1:900000-1040000 GCF_050947455.1 Rhinoderma darwinii | reverse complement strand
TATTACTGTGTAAGGGCTTATTCAGACGAACGTGTAATACGTCCGTGCAACGCGTGTGATTTTCACGCGCCTCACACGGACCTATATTAGTCTATGGGGCCGTGCAGACTGTCAGTGAGTTTCATGCAGCGTGTGTCCGCTGCGTAAAACTCACGACATGTCCGATATTTGTGTGTTCGCGCATCACGCACCCATTGAAGTCAATGGGTGCGTGAAAATCAATCGCAGCACACGGAAGCACTTCCGTGGTCCGCGTGTGATTCGCGCAACAGCAGTAAAAAGTATGAATGAAAACAGAAAAGCACCACGTGCTTTTCTGTTTACAAACATATAAACAGTGTCATAATGATGGCGGCTGCGCGAAAATCACACAGCCACGCATCATACGCGGCTGACACACGGAGCTGTTATGTACCTTTTGCGCGCACAAAACGATGTGTTTTTTGCGCAAGCAAAAGGCACACGCTGGTGTAATCCGGCCTCAGACACTGTGCAGGGAGGGAGCCGTCTGCCTGTAATCTGTAATTAGAGCAGGGAAGGACCATGTGACCATAGAGGGGCGTGGCTGTATGCAAATAGCTGAGGTGCTTTGGAGGAAGGGGGAGGATGCAACTGTCTCCTCAGATGCAGCCGGGGATCATGGGTATAGTGGGTTACAAGACAGGAAACAGCCAGTAAGGGATGTAAACAAACAGCAAGGGATGTAAACAAACAGAAAAAGCAGCAGTGACGATGGAAATCAAACAGAAAGTGGTTAGAAGTTTAATAGGGGGTATTAGGGAAGGCAAATCAAGGCTGGGGGACATTTTTTTGAAATTTTTTTTTCCCTGGACAACCCCTTTAAGACATTTTCTAAATGCTGTTTTGAATACTTTGAGGGGTGAAGTTTTTAAAATGGGGTGACTTTTTGGGGGTTTCTAATATATAAGGCCCTCAAAGCCACTTCACAACTTAAAAAGGCTCTGTCACCAGATTATCAAATCCCTATGCATGTGATCAGCGCTGCAATGTAGAAAACAGTAACGTTGTTTTTTTAAAAAAAATAACAATAATTTTTGCCCAAGTTATGAGCAATTTTATATTTATGCAAATGAGCATTTAAATGGACAACTGGGCGTGTTTTCTCGTATTTCCAACTGGGTGTGTATTGTGTTTTTACCAACTGGGCGTGTTTACTTGATTTACCAACTGGGCATTGTGAATAGAAGTGTATGACGCTGACAAATCAGCATCATACACTTCTCATCGTTCCCACCCAGCTTCTTTCACTGCAGAAATACAGCGTGACGTTACCCACAGGTCCTTCAACCTTGTCGTCGGACAAAGAAGATACATCGGCTCCAGGCGTCCAAAAGGTTAATATGCTCACCTCTAGGGAGTTTGCTATGCTTACCTGCACATACCCTGCACTGTACTCCCTGACGCCTGGTGCTGATGTGTCTTCTCTCTTCCGACGCCAAGGTTGAAGGACCTGTGGGTGACGTCATCATTCCCAGCTAGCTTCTTTCACTGCAGACACAGCGTGACGTCACCCGCAGGTCCTTCAACCTTGGCGTCGGAAGAGAGAAGACACATCCGCTCCAGGCGTCAGAGTACAGTTGAATTTGCAGCAGCATCACCATGTGCAGGTAAGCATAGCAAACTCCCTAGAGACGAGCATATTAACCTTTTGGACGCCTGGAGCCGATGTATCTTCTTTGTCCGATGACAAGGATGAAGGACCTGTGGGTGATGTCACGCTGTATTTCTGCAGTGTAAGAAGCTGGGTGGGAACGATGAGAAGTGTATGCTGATTTGTCAGCGTCATACACTTCTATTCACAGCATGTATCCTATGTGTGAGTGGTGTGTGCAGCATGTATCCTATGTGTGAGTGGCGTGTACAGCATGTATCCTATGTGTGAGTGGCGTGTACAGCATGTATCCTATGTGTGAGTGGCGTGTACAGCATGTATCCTATGTGTGAGTGGCGCGTGCAGCATGTATCCTATGTGTGAGTGGCATGTGCAGCATGTATCCTATGTGTGAGTGGCGTGTGCAGCATGTATCCTATGTGTGAGTGGCGTGTACAGCATGTATTCTATGTGTGAGTGGCGCATGCAGCATGTATCCTATGTGTGAGTGGCGTGTGCTGCGTGTATCCTATGTGTGAGTTTCGTGTGCAGCATGTATCCTATGTGTGAGTGGCATGTGCAGCATGTATCCTATGTGTGAGTGGCATGTACAGCATGTATCCTATGTGTGAGTGGCATGTACATCATGTATCCTATGTGTGAGTGGCCTGTACAGCATGTGTCCTTTGTGTGAGTAGCGTGTACAGCATATATCCTATGTGTGAGTGGCGTGTACAGCATGTATCCTATGTGTGAGTGGCATGTGCAGCATGTATCCTATGTGTGAGTGGTGTGTGCAGCATGTATCCTATGTGTGAGTGGCGTGTACAGCATGTATTCTATGTGTGAGTGGCGCATGCAGCAAGTATCCTATGTGTGAGTGGCGTGTGCTGCGTGTATCCTATGTGTGAGTTTCGTGTGCAGCATGTATCGTATGTGTGAGTGGCGTGTGCAGCATGTATCCTATGTGTGAGTGGCCTGTACAGCATGTATCCTATGTGTGAGTGGCGTGTACAGCACGTATCCTATGTGTGAGTGGCATGTACAGCATGTATCCTATGTGTGAGTGGCATGTACATCATGTATCCTATGTGTGAGTGGCCTGTACAGCATGTGTCCTTTGTGTGAGTAGCGTGTACAGCATATATCCTATGTGTGAGTGGCGTGTACAGCGTGTATCCTATGTGTGAGTGGCGTGGGCAGCAGGTATCTTATGTGTGAGTGACGTGTACAGCATGTATCCTATGTGTGAGTGGTGTGTGCAGCATGTATCCTATGTGTGAGTAGTGTGTACAGCATGTATCCTATGTGTGAGAGGCGTGTGCAGCACGTATCCTATGTGTGAGTGGCGTGTGAAGTGTGTATCCTATGTGTGAGTGGCATGTACAGCATGTGTCCTATGTGTGAGTGGCGTGTACAGCATGTGTACTATGTGTGAGTGGCGTGTACATCATGTATCCTATGTGTGAGTGGTGTGTACAGCATGTATCCTATGTGTGAGTGGTGTGTACAGCATGTATCCTATGTGTGAGTGGTGTGTACAGAATGTATCCTATGTGTGAGTGGTGTTGGTGTGTACAGCATGTATCCTATGTGTGAGTGGTGTGTGCAGCATGTATCCTATGTGTGAGTGGCGTGTGCAGCATGTATCCTGTGTGAGTGGCGTGTACAGCATGTGTCCTATATGTAAGTGGTGTGTACAGCATTTATCCTATGTGTGAGTGGCGTGTGGTGTGAGTGGCATGTACAGCATGTGTACTATGTGTGAGTGGCGTGTACAGCATTTATCCTATGTGTGAGTGGTGTGTACAGCATGTATTCTATGTTTGAGTGGCCTGTACAGCATGTATCCTATGTGTGAGTGGTGTGTACAGCATGTGTCCTATGTGTGAGTGGCGTGTAGAGCATGTATCCTATGTGTGAGTGGCGTGTACAGCATGTGTCCTATGTGTGAGTGGCGTGTACAGCATGTGTCATATGTGTGAATGGCGTGTGCAGCAGGTATCTTATGTGTGAGTGACGAGTACAGCATGTATCCTATGTGTGAGTGGCGTGTACAGCATGTACCCTATGTGTGAGTGGCGTGTACAGCATGTATTCTATGTGTGAGTGGCGCATGCAGCAAGTATCCTATGTGTGAGTGGCGTGTGCTGCGTGTATCCTATGTGTGAGTTTCGTGTGCAGCATGTATCGTATGTGTGAGTGGCGTGTGCAGCATGTATCCTATGTGTGAGTGGCCTGTACAGCATGTATCCTATGTGTGAGTGGCGTGTACAGCACGTATCCTATGTGTGAGTGGCATGTACAGCATGTATCCTTTGTGTGAGTAGCGTGTACAGCATATATCCTATGTGTGAGTGGCGTGTACAGCGTGTATCCTATGTGTGAGTGGCGTGGGCAGCAGGTATCTTATGTGTGAGTGACGTGTACAGCATGTATCCTATGTGTGAGTGGTGTGTGCAGCATGTATCCTATGTGTGAGTAGTGTGTACAGCATGTATCCTATGTGTGAGTAGTGTGTACAGCATGTATCCTATGTGTGAGAGGCGTGTGCAGCACGTATCCTATGTGTGAGTGGCGTGTGCAGTGTGTATCCTATGTGTGAGTGGCATGTACAGCATGTGTCCTATGTGTGAGTGGCGTGTACAGCATGTGTACTATGTGTGAGTGGCGTGTACATCATGTATCCTATGTGTGAGTGGTGTGTACAGCATGTATCCTATGTGTGAGTGGTGTGTACAGCCTGTATCCTATGTGTGAGTGGTGTGTACAGAATGTATCCTATGTGTGAGTGGTGTTGGTGTGTACAGCATGTATCCTATGTGTGAGTGGTGTGTGCAGCATGTATCCTATGTGTGAGTGGCGTGTGCAGCATGTATCCTGTGTGAGTGGCGTGTACAGCATGTGTCCTATATGTAAGTGGTGTGTACAGCATTTATCCTATGTGTGAGTGGCGTGTGGTGTGAGTGGCATGTACAGCATGTGTACTATGTGTGAGTGGCGTGTGCAGCATGTATCCTATGTGTGAGTGGCCTGTACAGCATGTATCCTATGTGTGAGTGGCGTGTACAGCACGTATCCTATGTGTGAGTCGCATGTACAGCATGTATCCTATGTGTGAGTGGCATGTACATCATGTATCCTATGTGTGAGTGGCCTGTACAGCATGTGTCCTTTGTGTGAGTAGCGTGTACAGCATATATCCTATGTGTGAGTGGCGTGTACAGCGTGTATCCTATGTGTGAGTGGCGTGGGCAGCAGGTATCTTATGTGTGAGTGACGTGTACAGCATGTATCCTATGTGTGAGTGGTGTGTGCAGCATGTATCCTATGTGTGAGTAGTGTGTACAGCATGTATCCTATGTGTGAGAGGCGTGTGCAGCACGTATCCTATGTGTGAGTGGCGTGTGCAGTGTGTATCCTATGTGTGAGTGGCATGTACAGCATGTGTCCTATGTGTGAGTGGCGTGTACAGCATGTGTACTATGTGTGAGTGGCGTGTACATCATGTATCCTATGTGTGAGTGGTGTGTACAGCATGTATCCTATGTGTGAGTGGTGTGTACAGCCTGTATCCTATGTGTGAGTGGTGTGTACAGAATGTATCCTATGTGTGAGTGGTGTTGGTGTGTACAGCATGTATCCTATGTGTGAGTGGTGTGTGCAGCATGTATCCTATGTGTGAGTGGCGTGTGCAGCATGTATCCTGTGTGAGTGGCGTGTACAGCATGTGTCCTATATGTAAGTGGTGTGTACAGCATTTATCCTATGTGTGAGTGGCGTGTGGTGTGAGTGGCATGTACAGCATGTGTACTATGTGTGAGTGGCATGTACAGCATTTATCCTATGTGTGAGTGGCGTGTACAGCATGTATTCTATGTTTGAGTGGCCTGTACAGCATGTATCCTATGTGTGAGTGGTGTGTACAGCATGTGTCCTATGTGTGAGTGGCGTGTAGAGCATGTATCCTATGTGTGAGTGGCGTGTACAGCATGTGTCCTATGTGTGAGTGGCGTGTGCAGCATGTATCCTATGTGTGAGTGGCGTGTGCAGCATGTATCCTATGTGTGAGTGGCGTGTGCAGCAGGTATCTTATGTGTGAGTGACGTGTACAGCATGTATCCTATGTGTGAGTGGCGTGTACAGCATGTACCCTATGTGTGAGTGGCGTGTACAGAATGTGTCCAATGTGTGAGTGGTTTGTGCAGCAGGTATCCTATGTGCAGGGGCGTAGCTAGGGGGGGCAGGTGAGGCATGTGCCCCGGGCGCAAATAAGTTGTAGGGAAGGGGGGGGGCGCCGCAGAGCAGCTGATCGCTGCTTATAGGCGCCCTGTATGTCGGACACCTGCAGCAGCTTTAGGAAGAGCCAGGAAATCACGCAGCGTCGTTCTGACTGAGGTCTGTGACGGCCAGGGAGTGGACCAGTCCAATCACCCTACCTGTCACTTGACCTCACGTCAGTGACATGAGGTCAGATGACTCAGGTCAGGGGACTGGACTGGTCCACTTCCTTGCTGCACCCTCCCAGCATGTAGGGGGTGCCACTGGGCTCTGCCTCTACTCTGTGCTCTGCTGTTACACACACGGAGTAAATAACAGCCGAGAAGCAGAGGAGGAAGCTCCTGTCCTGAAATAAACTTGTGATCCTGTCAGCAAGGATACATGGTGAGTGTCTGTGTGCATATGTGTGTGTAGTGTGTATACAGTATGTGTCTCTGTGTTTGTATGTGTCTATGTTACAGTGTGTGTGTGTGTGTGTGTGTGTGTGTGTGTCTCTGTGTCTCTGCATCTACTACATTATCTGTACTCAGAGAGTTATCACTGTGTTATCTGTGGTGTTACATAGGACTGCAGGTAACATCTACTGCATTATCTGTACTCAGAGAGTTATCACTGTGTTATCTGTGGTGTTACATAGGACTGCAGGTAACACTACTACATTATCTGTACTCCGTTATTACTGTGTTATCTGTGGTGTTACATAGGACTACAGGTAACATCTACTGCATTATCTGTACTCAGAGAGCTATCACTGTGTTATCAGAGGTGTTACATAGGGCTGTGAAGGATGGAGTGGACGTGAAATCTACAACAATATCTGTACTGGGTATATATGGGTCTGGAAAAAAGGGGACAAAAGTCGATGGTCCAGCGCAGTCAAGTTTAAAACAGAACGTAGTTCCAATTTTATTTGGATAGTTAAAACAAGATCATTCCCAAATGCAAGGGTGAAAATGTAGGTAAGGTGCCTACGCGTTTCAGACGTATACCACGTCCTTCCTCATGGCTTTAATGCTAACAACTAAATGTCAGAACGAGGTTTATATCCGGTTGCCAACAGGTGAAAATTAGTGATGTCACAGAAAAGTGGTGCTGTCCAGCATAGTAGTGTTGAACTAGGGAGACGCCTATAGGGCATCAGCATTCTGTGAATAAAAGCTATCCAGCACGGTGGAGCTGTCCAGCAGAAGTGGTGCTGAAACAGAGAGCCGGTGATAGAACATCACTGCTCCACTAGTAAGTTATGTGCTTACAGCATTGGTTGATGGCTAGTTGTATTGACGGGGGTGGGGAGACAGACAAGTGAGCCCTAATCTACCCACCACTCAGTCCCTGCCTATGTGCAACGACCCGCCCTAGGCGACGGGGTACAACTGGGCGACGGTCCCTACGCTCAATAAGTGCACGACAGACAAACAGACAAGGGTACACAGAGCTAGGGGGAAAAGGGGCAGTTGCCCACGGCAACACCGTGAGCAACAAGAGTAGTAAACAAGCCGAGTCAAACCAGGAGACAAAAGGGCCAGGAAACAAAACGAGAAGAATCACAAGCAAAGGAGGAACAGGAAAGGCAGGTATAAATAGACAGAGGGCAGGAGCTAGCTCCGTCTGGCCAGGCTGTGATCCCACTCCCAAGACTGCCACCCTGAGTGGTGGAAGATGGAGTCAGTCTCACAGACATAGAAGCAGGTGCAGACTGATTATCTATGGGCATTAACCCCGAAGCTGTGCTTGGCAGATCCTTTACAGTACCCCCCCCCCCCTTTTATGAGAGGCCACCGGACCCTTTCTAAGTGGACCTGGTTTACTGGGGAAACGAAGGTGAAACCTCCTGACCAATATCCCAGCGTGAACATCCCGAGCGGGTACCCAAGTCCTCTCCTCAGGCCCGTATCCTCTCCAATGGACCAGGTACTGGAGGGAGCCTTGGACCATCCTGCTGTCCACAATCTTGGCCACCTCGAATTCTGCCCCCTCAGGGGTGAGAACAGGGACCGGAGGATTCCTCGAGGGAGCCAAGGACGGGGAGCAGCGTTTAAGGAGGGAGGCATGGAACACGTCGTGTACTCGAAAAGATGGGGGCAACTCCAGTTGGAAGGAGACAGGATTGAGGACTTCAATGACCTTGTACGGCCCTATAAACCGGGGAGCACACTTCTTGGACGGGACCTTAAGGCGCAAATTTATAGACGATAGCCACACCAGATCCCCGACCATAAACAAGGGGTTTGCAGAACGTTTTCTATCTGCCTGAGTTTTTTGTATGCTCTGGGACGCCTCTAGGTTCTTCTGAACCTGAGCCCAGACTGTGCACAGTTCTCAATGAACGACCTCTACCTCGGGATTGTTGGAACTACCAGGTGAAACGGAAGAGAACCGTGGATTAAACCCAAAATTACAGAAAAAGGGGGAGACCCCTGACGAGTTACTGACCCGGTTATTAAGGGAAAATTCGGCGAGGGGAATGAATGAGACCCAATCATATTGACAGTCAGAGATAAAACACCTTAAATATTGTTCTAGAGACTGATTAGTCCTCTCAGTTTGGCCATTAGTTTCAGGATGGAAGGCAGAGGAGAAGGACAGATCAATCTCCAACTTTTTACAGAAGGCTCTCCAAAACAATGAAACAAATTGTACCCCTCTATCAGAAACAATATTGACAGGGATCCCATGGAGACGCAGGATGTGTTTGACAAACAAGGTAGCTAACGTCTTAGCATTGGGCAGTTTTTTGAGGGGCACAAAGTGGCACATCTTACTGAAGCAGTCTACTACAACCCACACCACCGACTTGCCTTGAGATGGAGGCAAATCGGTGATAAAATCCATGGAGATATGGGTCCAAGGTCTCTGGGGAATGGGCAAAGAACATAGTAAGCCCTCTGGTCGGGACCTGGGAGTCTTGGACCTAGCACAAACTTCACAAGCGGCGACGTAGGCCTTAACGTCTTTAGGCAACCCAGGCCACCAATAGTTTCTGGCAATGAGGTGCTTGGTACCCAGGATGCCTGGATGGCCAGATAGTGCAGAGTCATGATTTTCCCTAAGTACCCTTAGCCGGAATTGCAGGGGAACAAACAGCTTGTTCTCAGGAAGGATCCCGGGAGCTGAACCTTGATCAGCCGCAATTTCAGAGACTAAATCAGAATCAATAGCGGAAATGAATATACCTGGAGGCAAAATACAAGCAGGATCTTCCTCCAAAGGAGGGCTGGCCATGAAGCTACGTGACAGTGCATCAGCCTTAACATTTGCGAGTGAGATCCGTAAGAGGCTTAGCGATGACCGAGAAGTTAGCAATAAACCTCCTGTAATAATTAGCGGACCCCAGGAAGCACTGTAACGCCTTCAGGGAGGCAGGTTGGACCCATTCCGCCACAGCCTGGACCTTGGCGGGGTCCAAGCGGAATTCATGAGGAGTGAGGATTTGGCCCAAAAATGGTATCTCCTGCACCCCAAACACACATTTTTCGGTCTTAGCAAACAGTTTGTTTTCTTGAAGGACCTGGAGCACCTTCCTGACATGCTCAATGTGGGAGGACCAGTCCTTGGAAAACACAAGTATGTCATCAAGGTAGACTACAAGAAATAAACCCAGGTAGTCTCTTAAAATCTCATTTATGAAATTCTGGAAGACCGCGGGAGCATTACACAACCCAAAGGGCATGACGAGGTATTCGAAATGACCTTCGGGCGTGTTAAACGCAGTCTTCCACTCATCCCCCTCTTTGATGCGGATAAGGTTATACAAGGTAGATCAAACTTAGAGAACCATTGGGCCCCCTGAACCTGATTAAAGAGATCAGGAATCAGAGGAAGGGGATACTGATTCCTTACAGTGACCTTATTCAAGCTTCGGTAGTCAATGCATGGCCTAAGACCACCATCCTTCTTCCCTACGAAGAAGAAGCCAGCACCTACCGGAGAAGTAGAGGGGCGAATGTAACCCTTGGCCAGGCATTGCTGGATATACTCTCTCATGGCTTCACGTTCGGGACAAGAGAGATTAAATATCCTACTCTTAGGGAGCTTAGCTCCTGGTACCAAATTGATTGCGCAATCATATTGTCTTTAAGGAGGTAACACTTCGGAGGCCACCTTAGAGAAAACATCGGCGAAGTCCTGAACAAACTCAGGTAGCGTGTTCACCACCTCAGGGGGAGAAATAGAATTAACAGAAAAACATGACGTCAAGCATTCATTACCCCACTTGGTAAGGTCCCCAGAATTCCAGTCAAACGTGGGATTATGCAACTGCAACCAGGGAAGGCCTAAAACTAAATCGGACGATAATCCCTGCATTAACAGTACAGAGCACTGCTCCAAATGCATGGAGCCAACAAGGAGTTCAAAAACAGGGGTATGCTGTGTAAAATAACCATTAGTAAGAGGAGTGGAGTCGATACCCACTACCGGGACAGGTTTAGGCAAATCAATCAAAGGCATAGCTAGAGACATAGCAAATTCCACAGACATGATATTAGCAGAAGACCCTGAATCCACGAAGGCACTGCCGGTAGCAGACCTACCACCAAAAGAGACCTGAAAGGGAAGCAAGATTTTATTACGTTTCATATTTACGGGAAATACCTGTGCGCCCAAGTGACCTCCCCGATGATCACTTAGGCGCGGAAGTTCTCCGGCTGCATTCTTACGCTTAGGACAGTTGTTCACTTGATGCTTGTCATCCCCACAGTAGAAGCAGAGACCATTCTTCCTGCGGAAATCTCTACGTTGTTGGGGGGACACGGAGGCCCCGAGTTGCATAGGTAACTCCGAGTCTTCCGGGGAGGAACGAAGCAACGGAACCTCGGGAGGCATCATGGGGGAGTCAGAGGAGAAAACATCAAGATGTTCAAGTCGTCGTTCCCTGAGACGTCGGTCAAGTCGTACCGCTAAAGCCATAACCTGGTCTAGGGAGTCAGAAGAGGGATAACTAACTAGCAGATCTTTCAGGGCGTTCGACAGACCCAACCTAAACTGGCACCTTAAGGCAGGGTCATTCCACCGAGAAGCTACACACCACTTCCTAAAGTCAGAGCAATACTCCTCTATGAAATCTCGTATTATACACACAATTTTTTATAAACAATAAGTTTCTGCTGTATTTTATTTATTTCAATTCCTATTTCTATCATATGCATTAGTGCATTGCCTATAATTACAGCCATTATATAATTTTGAAACTCAATAACGATGGAGGATTGATTTTGTTATAGCTAATCAACTCACCTGCGAGCGCCGCCTCGTTCTAGGTCCAACCTCCCATTTAGCTAGTATTTATTCACTCCGTGTGCTTGCTGGAGCTCACTCGACTTAGCCATGATTAAGGGCACAGCCAGTGCCTGAAACGCGTAGGCTATCTATTGCCGCATATCACCACCTTGTCCTTTCCTCCTGGTGTTTTTCAAGCATTGCTCTTGTATTTAAATAAAATGGAAACCTAGTTTTTCCTATTTACATCTTCATCGCTGGATCTCCCCTGGTTTTTTCCTCAACAGGTCTCTTACCCTGACGTAAGGTCACCAGCTGACTCTCGGCAAAAGCAGTCTTGTCAGTCTCGTCATAGATGAGTCCGAGAGCAGAAAAGAAAAGATCAACAAAGGAAAGTTCAGGGGCGTCAGGAGCCAAGGAGAAGGCCCATTCTTAGGGCCCTTCCTGGAGCCGGGACATAATTATACCCACCCGCTGGCTCTCAGAACCTGAGGAGTGGGGCTTTAAACGAAAATAGAGCCTACAACTCTCCCAAAAGGAGAGAAAAGTCTTCCGGTCCCCTGAGAACCGGTCGGGCAAATTCATGTGGGGTTCAAGAGGTGAGGTGAGGGGGATTACCATGGTAGCATCAGGCTGGTTGACCCTCTGAGCCAGGGCCTGGACCTGTAGGGAGAGACCCTGCATTTGCTGAGCCAGGGTCTCAAGGGGGTCCATAGTGGTGTCAGGGACCTGGGTAGACAAGGTATGGGCTTGTGATTATGTAATGACAGGGATGGGGAGACAGACAAGTGAGCCCTAATCTACCCACCACTCAGTCCCTGCCTACTTGCAATGACCCGCCCTAGACGACGGGGTACAACTGGGCGACGGTCCCTACGCTCAATAAGTGCACGACAGACAAACAGACAAGGGTACACAGAGCTAGGGGGAGAAAGGGGCAGTTGCCCACGGCAACACCGTGAGCAACAAGAGAAGTGAACAAGCCGAGTCAAACCAGGAGAGTACGAGGTGCCAAACGCAGAGCAGAAGAGTAGTAAACAAGCCGAGTCAAACCAGGAGTGTACGAGGTACCAAACGCAGAGCAGGAGAGTAGTCAGCAAGCCGGGGTCAATATGAAGCAAGGACAATGGTACAAGAAGCTGCAGCAGGGCCAGGAAACCAAACGAGAAGAATCACAAGCAAAGGAGGAACAGGAAAGGCAGGTATAAATAGACAGAGGGCGGGAGCTAGCTCCGTCTGGCCAGGCTGTGATAGGTTCTCCCACTCCTAAGCCTGCCACCCTGAGTGGTGGAAGATGGAGTCAGTCTCACAGACATAGAAGCAGGTGCAGACTGATTATCTATGGGCGTTAACCCCGAAGCTGTGCCTGGCAGATCCTTTACACTAGTAATAAATAATAAGATGAGGGATAATAATGATCCAAAACTATCCTAGAGTAGTGGATAGAATATTAATGCTTATTTCTATTTATTAGGCTGTCGGATATGAACCTCTGAAATACTCACATCGAAAAATTAAAACATAATTAGACGCTAAAAAATACATGATATTAAACAGTTTAAGACAATACATGAACTGGAAAAAAGGGGAATTATATAGTGGTCTTCAAGGATAATTAGTATTGGAAAATTTGTTTTCCTTTGTATACTAGACCGTCAATTGGTTAACGGGAAATCTGGTGGGGGGAGGACCCGTTGATATGGATAATTAGGTGTCATCTGTAAAAACTATGAACATTAACAAGTATTATTAATTATTAGGCCATATTAAATTCTGCCAATCATTTCATAAATTCTTTTGCTAATAGTGGAACATTAATTCTTTTTTTAGGTTCAGACATATAGACATTCCAGGTGTTGATATGTGTCCGCAACATAGGCATACTCAGTGAGGACGTGCCCATCCCACAGTGAGTGAGTATGTACGTGTAGGCGGGCATATATTTACAGCCTGTAGTCACCCGATTTACATGTGGACCTTTCTCGTGTTTATGGAGGGGTAGTGAGAGATGCTGTTTGAGCATGAATCTCTGTATGTACATATACCTATGGTTTGGGGGGGAATATTTTTGTATGTTTGGTTATTTTTCACTTTGTTTGTGTGATTGGGTAGTGTGTAGGAACCCTTAGGGACAGGTAAGGTACACACAAACCCTTGTAGGTATTTGCCACCTCAACCTGAGAACTGGTATGGTCAATATGATGATGGATTGAATGTCAGAGGGGAAATGGAAGGCGATGCTCCACCCCACAGTAGATTCCTGGGTACCAAGACCTCAACTCCTCCTCGGGGATGATAACCTGCCATGATAAAGACCTGGATATCGGCCCAAAAAGATTGTTTCGTCTTCAATCAAGATGCTGGGAAAAGTTGGAAAAGTAATGGATCACGTACAAAAGGTTGTTGAAAGGCGGGCTAAGCCATTCCAAGGCTGACCATATGAGGGCACAAGTAGCCTTACACGGGTCGGCATGCTAAAATTGGATCGGCCACTGGAAAGAACTGCTGACGCCACTCAAGAGGATGAAACTCCAAGCAAGAAAGAACAAGAAATCTGCTGTTCATGGACTTTGAGGTTTTCATATGAGCTTTGTTCGTTTGATGAGCTTTGAGGCTTCGTTCTATGGACTGTGAGTTTATTTCAACCCCGTTCTATGGACTATAAAGGTTTCTTCGTACTATGGACTATGAAGGTTTAATTTCAACTTTGTCTGATGAGCTTCGAGGCTTCGTTCTATGGACTGTGAGTTTTATCTCAACTTCGTTCTATGGACTATGAGATTTAATTTCATCTTCATTCTGTGAACTTTGAGGTTTAGTTTCTTTGGACACTAGACTCCAGAGTCAGAGGACTGGCTGGAAGATGTCCTTGAGGAGATAGCTGATGTCGAGTATCTAGGTCCAATAGTATACTTCCTTCCATCTCAGACCATTACCAGTAACCAGGGAGGTTGAGGGGGCAAATAGAACCCCACAAACACTTCCCCAAATTGCATTGTCGAGTCCCCGACAACAGGGGGATTGTAAAGGGAAGTGTCCCTATATATATATATATATATATATATATATATATAGTGTGTATGTATATGTGTGTATATATACAGTGTATATGTATATATATATATACACATATATATATAATATATATGTGGTGTATAATACATATAATGTATCATGAGCCAGGGCTGTAACAACAACAGCCCTGGTCATGAATGCGGTTCTAAGCGAAGCAGGACAATTAGCATGGCCCTGCTTTGTTTGGAAACCATGGAGACAAGGGATAGTTATCCCCTGTCTCCATTTCAAGTCTCCCGCACGCACGGACTGTCTCGTGCGGGCGCTCATGAGTCGGCTGGTGATACATTATCACCATGCCGACCCATGCTAGCCAGGGGCAAGCGCCACATCCCCCGCTACGAGCGTACCGACAGGGTTAAATAGCTGGAGCTAGCTGAAGATGACCTCACCACCAGCTGGGACCTGCATGCCTGCCTGCCTCCCACACCACCAGGAACTGGCTCACCTCCCCTGTCCTGTCTCTCTCCTCCAACGACCTGCTATGGCTCCTGCTTCTGCCACCAATGCTAAGTATGTCTGAATAGAGTCAGTTTCAGCTCCTCGGAACCTGATTCAATTGAAGTATTTAATGAAGCCTCAGATAGTGATAACTCTAGGAACCTATACTCCCAAAGATACCAACCAGTCAGCAAACCAAGGAAGTAAAAAAACGGGAAAGGAGGGGCGGTAGGAAACATCACCCAAACAGACCAGGAACAAAACCGCCGCCTACGGAACAGCAGGAATCCACACTCAGCATTAATGTGATCAACCTTTACTCATCCGAACTGACTCCAGCACATGTCAAAGTTCTGTCGTTGGGCCTCAATTTTGCCCCTAATCGCATGTTCGATTCTTTCAACACACTTCTGGACATTAATAGATTTGTAAGGAATTTAACAGTAAAGAGGCATTTTTATAATACGCTCTCAATGACAACAGACTCCGAAGATTTTTATCTCAGAGAATCCAATACAAACATCCATGACCATAGATCACTATCGTTTGAGGAACATAGGGCAATCCAATGCTTAGAGAGTCTGAACCCAGAACTTCCTATAAGAAATATTCATTTTTCTGCGGACTTTGTTACGAAAAATCCAAGCTTCTATCCTCTGGCATCTAGGACAGACTCTATGGACAGATTTCAATGGGCAATTGAAAAGGATCTCCAGCAACTATCTGAAAATTCGAAGTGTTGCAATAAGAACTTTAATATCTCTAAAGAGGTGAATATGGCAAAAAAATTGTTAAAAAATAACAAGGGTATTATTATTAAGAGGTCGGATAAAGGGGGCAGTATCACTGTGCTAGATAGGGAAATGTACAAAACCCAAATTTGGAAACTTCTAGCAGACACAGACACATATAAAAACTAACATGTAATCCAACATCCATGCTCCAAAAAAAGCTCAACAAACGAATAAACGATGGTTTAGGTAGTGGCGTATTAACAAGTAAACAAGCAGAATATATTATGGTCCAATGTCCCTCAAATTCCAATCATGCACGCATTGTCCAAGACTCATAAAGGCATAAACCCCCACATATGCGCCCCATAGTGTCAGGGATAGGATCATTCACAGAAAAACTATCTGAATGGCTAGACTCCTTGTTACAACCCCTTGCACTAAGAACCCCAGGCCATTTACGTGACACCAGAGATGTGTTATGCTCATTTCACAAAAAAAGATGGGAAAATAAATTTACATGGCTGAGCTGTGATGTGACCTCACTTTATACCAGCATTCCACACGAAATAGCCCATAGGGCACTAGAATATCATCTTTTTAAACACAGCACTTACAGCTATGAGCTACAATCATATACACTAGAGGTCCTTGTCTTCCTGATGACACACAATTTCTTCCAGTTCGATGGGTTGTTTTACCTACAACTTAAGTGAGTATCAATTGGAGCTAAATTCTCCCCTTCTTTGGCTAATCTTGTGATGGCTTGGTGGGAGGAACTTTTCATTTTTTCTAGTGATAACTCTTTTGGCAGATCTATTAACTGGTATGCAAGGTATATAGACGACCTGCTATTTATATGGGAAGGCAATATGTCAGATATCCCAAATGTCATCAATTATCTTAATGACAACCAATTCAAATTGAAATTTACCTATTTTTCACAAAAAGATACTATCCAGTTTCTGGACCTAGAACTCAAAGGACATGCAGGGGAAATAATCAACACTAAAACATACCGTAAGCCGATTTCAGGGAACACTATCTTGCATGCTACAAGCGATCACCCCAGACAAACCATCTCATCAATCCCAGTGGGAGAAATGTACAGAGCAAAAATAAATTGTAGTAACGACCCCAATTACCGGGTGGAACAACAGCAAATTTGTAGGAGACTACGCAAAAGAGGGTATGCAGAATGGACCCTCAAAAGAGCAACCTCCATTGTAGAAACAAAGCCCCGAGATCTACTTCTAGAGCCAAAACATAATAATAAAGATACTGGTCTAAACGTACCTACTTTGGTGTTACAACACAGTAGTCAGTTTAATGAAATAAAGAAAATCGTCCATAAAAATGTAGCCATTCTAATGTAAGACGAGGCTCTGTCAGATATTTTGAAAGATGGTTGCCGTGTTGTATCCAGAAAAGCTCCTTCCTTAGGTGATCTATTGTCTCCTTCTATATTTTCCTCAAACATTCCCAAACTGACATGGCTTCAATATACGGGTTTCTTTAAATGCGGCTCGCATCCATGTAAAATCTGTTCATATGCTAAGCCCACTAAGAACTTCAGAGATTCAGATAACAATACAAATTTTTCAATTCAAACTTACATTAATTGCAACAGTGAGGCAGTAATATACATTGCGGAGTGTTTGGAATGCAACCTAATGTATGTAGGTTGCACCAGCCGCAAATGTAAAACTAGGATACTAGAACATTTGGGCTATATAAGAAATCCTAACCTCACCAATATCTCCAATGTTGTAAAACATTTCATAACCTTCCATAATAGATCAATTACAAGTCTGAGATGTTATGCCAGAAAAAAAGTCAAAACTCCAACCAGAGGGGGGAACATCAAACATAAAATCTTATCACGTGAAGCATACTGGATATTTACACTAAAAACGAGGTTTCCTAAACGTTTGAACTTAAAAAAAGAATTAATGTTCCACTAATAGTAAAAGAATCTATGAAATGATCGGTAGAATCTAATATGGCCTAATAATCAATAATACCTGTTAATGTTCATGGCTTTTACAGATGACACCTAATTATCCATATTAACGGGTCCTTCCCCCATCAGATTTCCCGTTTGACGGTCTAGTATACAAAGGAAAACAAATTTTCCAATACTAATTATCCTTGAAGACCAATACATAATTCCCCTTCTTTCCAGTTCATGTATTGTCTTAAACTGTTTAAATGATGTATTTTTTAGCGTCTATTCATGTTTTAATTTTTCGATGTGAGTATTTCAGAGGTTTATATCCGACAGCCTAATAAACAGAAATTAGCATTAATATTCTATCCACTACTCTAGGATAGATTTGGGTCATTGTTATCCCTCATTTTATTATTTATAAATATTCATCAATCAACGCTATAAGCACATAACTTACTAGTGGAGCAGTGATGTTCTATCACCGGCTCTCTGTTTCAGCACCACTTCTGCTGGACAGCTCCACCGTGCTGGATAGCTTTTATTCATAGAATACTGATGCTTTATAGGCGTCTCCCTAGTTCAGCACTACTATGCTGGACAGCACCACTTTTCTGTGTGACATCACTAATTTTCACCTGTTGGCAACCAGATATAGACCTCGTTCTGACATTTAGTTGTTAGCATTAAAGCCATGAGGAAGAACGTGGTATACGTCTGAAACACGTAGGCACCTTACCTACATTTTCACCCTTGCATTCGGGAATGATCTTGTTTTAACCATCCAAATAAAATTGGAACTACGTTCTGTTTTAAACCTGACTGCGCTGGACCATCGACTTTTGTCTACTTAGGTCTACTTAGATACAACGGCTTAGCAGACAGTATCACACATTCTAGGCCCAATTAGAAGGTTAATTGTGAAAAAAATTCTTATGGTGTTTTTCGATAAAAGTCACTTGAACTGGTATCATTTAAACAGTTAACCCATAAATGGCGCTGTTTATGTGGAATTTACCCTGCGGCCTAATGTAATATATAATGTATTTTAAAAAATGTAAAAAAGCATACATTTTGTGGGGTGAATTGAAAAAAAACCTGTAATTCCACCATTTCTGTTTTGATTTTACAATGTTCATCGGGCGGCATGAATTGCATGATAACTTGATTCTGCGGGTCGTTACGATTATGGCGATACCAAAGTTATATAGTTTTATTTTTTACAAAATAATTTGTTTTTGTGACGCTGCATTCGAAGATGAACTGCATAGTTTTTCAATGCAACAGCACTTCATAGGGCGGGAAGGGGTTAAAACCCACTCTCTGAAGCCCCCCTTCAAGATACATTTCAACTAATCTGGTCCCATGGCAGAAATATGTCTTTCTATCTGGCACCTCCAGCAGACTCCTTTCAGTCTAGTTTGATTTATTTTACCTCAGAGTTCCTCTTTTTACCTTTTTTTAATTTATTTTCTCCCCCCCCCTTTTTTTTAACTATTTCTAACAGGGGCTGTGCAGAATTAGAAAAATATGGCTGCTTTCTTTCAAAAACAGCACCACACCTATCCACAGGTTGTATCTGGTATTGCAGGTTTTCTCCATTGAAGTGAATGGTAATGAGCTGTAATACCACACACAACCTATGGACAGGTGTGGTGCTGGTTTTTGGAGAAAGCAGACAAGTTATCTTATCCTGGACAACCCTTTGTCATGCATTGTTCTTGTGCGGAGATGCTCCCTGCAATATCCCTTTTCCTTTATGGCCGCTGATATGTTCTATTCAGCTTTATGGCCTCTGTGGTAAGTACACTGCCAGTCAGTAAAGGGTTAACACTTCAGACCACTGTGTGTGACGTCACAATGAATGAGGCGGCAGTGTTAATAAACTCCTGCAGTAATGATGATGAATGCGCTGATGTCATAAATACAAATGTTTATGACATAAAGAAGATTCCATATTAGAAGGTTTTACTGCCACATTCAGCGCCATATTGGATGGGACTGAGGACCTTGAGCTTGACTTCCCCACCAATGCTGACCTGATGTAATTTGGAGATTCTAGCAGGGAAACCCTACACCCAAGACCACTTCTTCATCACAGTGATGCCATCCTCTTCATACGGGTTGTCTGTAATAGAGGGGGGTTTCCAGCAGGAGATCCCCTTCTATTGGCCGGAGCGGAGACAGATGCTACAAGGAGGCATCTGGAGGACCCGTCTCATCCGTGGATCACCCATTCATTTTAATGGGTGCCCAGGAAGAGAGACACCCGCCTAGCCAACCAGATCAGCCGATTTATGTGTTTTATGTTGTTCGTTCATTGTATTGTCTTTCCTTGAAAATCTGAGAAAACTTACAAATTCTGTTACAAATTCTATTTTGGCACCTTCTAAGCCCAGAGGAAGGGCAATCCTCCAGCCATGGTTTCCCTAGAGGTTTCCCCCACAGGGGGTTTTTCCTTTCCTGCGTGCTGGAGGGTGACTCTTCGTGAGTCGGAGGTTTGCCATTTTGGGTTTGGTCATATAATATAATAAAAGTTTTGACCATTTAACACCCAATTATAATGTTTTGTGTCTTTATTTTGCATTCTTTGGTTTGGTGATTGGGAATTTGGGTCTATCACATATCACAAAATCATAAGGCCGGACATCTACTTCCCACACTGACATAGAATGGAGACAACAAGCGTTGCTGCACAATTAAGTGTACACATCCTTACATTAACCCCTTCCTGACATTTGCCGTATGGGTACGCCATGGAAAGTTATGACTTCCCGCAAATTGCCGTATCCATACGCCAAATGTTTGGCAACAGCCCAGAAGCTGAGTCGGTGCCATCATCCCCGGATCTCAGCTGTATCTTACAGCTGACATCCGGCTGTAATGGCGGGGACCGAAATTAGCTTCGATCCCCGCCATTAACCCCTTAAGTGCAGCGCTCAAACGCGAGTGCTGCACTTAAGGTGTTTGCAGCTCATCGGAACCCCAGCAATGAAATTGCCGGGGTTCCGGTGGCTGCAATGGCAACCGGAGGCCTAATACTGGCCTCCCGGTCTGCCTAATACGGAAGACGGTCAAGATCCGCCCGGCGGCGGAGCCTGATCGGCTTCCGTAGCCGCCGGAAAGATGGCATCCACCTTTAATGGCAGGAACCGGAGCTAGCTCCAATCCCTGCCATTATCCCCCTCGATGCAGCAATCGAAAGCGATTACTGCATCGTAGTGGTTACTAGCAGATCACCATCCCTGACAGGCAATCAGGACTGGCGACTGCTGCTATGGCAACAGGAGACACAATGGCCTCCTGCTCTGCTATTACGGAAGCCGATTAGGCCCCGCCGGGAGGCGAAGCCTAATCGGCTTGCTGTCAGTGAATAACTGACAGATCTAATACATTGCACTACGTAGGTAGTGCAAAGTATTAGAAAAAAAATGAAAAAAATAGAAGTTTGAAAACAATAAAAGTTTCAAGTAATAAAATAAAACACTATCGCCCTTTTTCGCTTATCAAGTCCTTTATTATTGAAAAAAATAATAAACCATACGTATTTGTTATTGCCGCGACCGTAACGACCTGATGTATCAAAATATTATATTATTTATTGCACTCGGTGAACAGCGTAAAAAAAACCTGTAAAAAAACTATACCCGAGTTTCTGTTTTTTGGTCACTCTGCCCTACAAATATTGGAATAAAAAGTGATCAAAACGTTGCACGTATCCAAAAATGGTACCTATAAAAACTATAGCTTGTCTCGCAAAAAACAAGCCCTCATACAGCTCCGTCGACAAAAAAATTGGAAAGATATGGTTCTCACAACTTGGCGACAAAATACATTCTTTTTACAAAAGCAATTTTAATGTGCAAAATGTTGTCAAACATAAAAAAAGTTCTATAAATTAGGTATTTCCGGAATCGTACGGATCCACATAATAAAGTTAACTGGTAATGTATAACGCATGGTGAACACTGTATAAAAAAAAATAAAAAAGCTGTGCCAGAATTGCGTTTTTTTGTTTACCTGGCCCTCCAAAAAATAGGATGAAAGGTGATCAAAAAGTCGCATGTACCCGAAAATGGTAACAATAATCGTTACAGCTTGTCCTGCAAAAAACAGCCCTCATACCGCTACGTCTATGAAAAAATAAAATTAGTTATGGCTCCAATAAGTCAGGAAATAAAAAATATGCAGTTGTGCCCGAGGGGAACATTTCCTCTGTTTCAGGAGGCGATTTATCAAGGATCTAAAATTAGGGAACCAGGAAGGGGAGGGCCCAAACATATCCGCTGGAAGCGAGGGTGCCCGTATTATACCAGGACAACACTTCACAGCAAAATTCCCCAAACTGCAAATATGCGGACCAAAAGGGGCATAAGAAAGGACGCCATATATCAGTGCGACACTGGCCTGTGCAGAAAGGATTGCTTCACAGCGTAACACACATAAATGGATTATTTTATTGTTTTTTTACCCCATTATTATACCCCCTGACTATGCCCCTGATGTACTCTGCCCAGCTCACATATGCCCCACGTTATAAACGGAAACACTCCAAACAAAACTATTACCAAGCAAATTCCACGCTCCAAAAGCCAAATGACGCTCCCACCCATCTGAACCCTACAGTGTGCCCAAACAGCAGTTTCCTTCCACATATATGGCATCGTCATACCCGGGAGAACCCTTTTAAAAAATTTTGGGGTGTGTGTCTCCAGTGACATAAGCTGGGTATGACATATTTGCCATTGAAATGGCATTTCTAGAGAAAAATATCAATTTTTACTTTGCACCACGCGCAGCGCAATCATTTATGGAAAATACCTGTGGGTGAAAATGCTCACTACACCACTTAATAGATGCCTTGAGGGGTGCAGTTTCCAAATGGGGTCACTTCTCAGGGCTTTCTTTTTATTATTTCACATCTGAGCCTCTGCAATTGTGATCCAATACTTTATAAATCGCCAAATTAGGCCTCGATTTTGCATGGTACGCTTTCACTCCTGAGCCTGGTCGAATGTTCGGCAAAAGATTAGGGCCACATGAAGGGTGTTTCTAAAACCAGGAAACCCAGCATAATAATTAGAGAGCTGTCTTGTTATGGTGGCACAAGCTGGGCACCACATATTGGCATATCTATGGAAAAAAAATCCCATTTTCACTCTGCAACATCGAGTGCACACTAATTTCTACAAAACACCTGCAGGGTTAACATGCTTACTACACCCCTAGGTAAATGCATTGAGGGCGTAGTTTCCAAAATGTGGTCACTTCTGCGGGGTATCCACAGTTTTGGTCCCACAGGTGCCCAGAAACCAATCCAGCAAAATCTGCACTCCAAATGGCGCTCTTTCCTTTCTGAGCCTTGCCGTGTGCCCAAACAGCCGTTTATGACCACTACACCAGACCCCGCACCGATCCACCACTCCAGCTGCCTCTGGGCACCGGACAACACTGCCGGAAGTAGATGGCTCCGGTCAAAGAATAGAGGCCGAGCTGCAGTTCTGCCGAACGGCTGCTATGCAGTGATCTGAGCAATCTGCTTCCGGCAGTGTTGTCCAGTGCCCGGAGGCAGCTGGACTGGCAGATCGGTGCCGGGTCTGGTGTAGTAACGATTGTTTGCCCCCATACATTAACGATGATTGCTCCTTGTGACACGCTGTATCGTCGATTGGTGCCGGTTTTCATGGTCAGTATTGGGACGTCTAAAAGGACCTTTATTTCCTCAGACACCACCATAACTAGGCATTGGAACCAACCCTTCCACCTTAGCGGGTAAAGATTAACCTTCTAAAATGTTCACTATGTACACATAAGGGCTGACGGTGAAAACACAGAGGGGCTCACCATATAACCAGCGTATAACTGTGTCCTCCAAATCTTACGGAGCAGGAGTTGTTCTAGATTCCTCTTTATATCCCAGACACGTTCATACCATTTTAGACAATGAATCGACATATCACAAACTTGTGGCGAAACCAAGCACCGCATGTAAGGAATCTTTAAAAAATCTGCTAGAAGAAGGAATTGGATCAGGAGTATTAGCCAACAAACAGGCAGAATACTTACTGATAGAATTCCCTATTGTTCCCATATTCCATGGGATGCCAAAAATCCATAAATTTGCATGGTCTTGAAACTTGGGTTATCTGTGACGTAGTTGGCTAGTACTCCTGCAAACAGGCCTGCCATCAGGGTAGTACCGCTGGTACTACTGTCAGGGGCCTGGCCACAAAAGTAAAATAAAGTGGGCAGCCGCCGCTCATCAAGGTTATGATTAGCGTTAATTGGTTTGTAGAAAGGAATGGGATCCATGCAGGGGCCAGCTCCGCAACTTGGTGAGTGACTGTTTTAAAGCAGTAGATTCAGTTTAATAATTTTTTTCATGTTGCCCCTCTGCTCCCACCTTCCCACCTGTCTCTCTCCCCTTCCCCTCCCCAGACCCCAGTCAAGCGTCATATTCACTCTGGCCCAACTCCCGCCTCGGCCACTTTCTGTTCTCTTAGCCTACTCCTCCGCCTACATCCTGGTATAATAGCTAAAGAAAATTACCCTATGAGGTTTAGAGTCAGTTAGTTATATGTCAACATTTTGATCTAAGGTTTGCACACCATGACAGTCGGTAGTCATGTAGACTGGACACTTCCATGATTTGAATACGCTGTGACGTGGCACATTAGGTCACGGGAACGTGGTGTAAAGGATCTGCCAGACACAGCTTCTGTGTCGACGCCCGTGGTTAATCAGTCTGCACCTGCTCCTAGGTCTGATAGAGTGACTCGATCTGCTACCACTCAGGCTGGTAGGCTCAGGAGTGGGAGAACCTATTACAGCCTGGCCAGACGGTTCTAGCTCCCGGCCTCGGTCTATTTATACCTTCATTTCCTGCTTGTCTTTGCCTGTGATTCTTTCCTGTTTTCTGGCTCTGCTGCTCCTGCTATTATTATTGACCTTGCTTCATTTTGACCCTGGCTTTACTGACTACGCTCCTGCTCTGTGTTTGGTACCTGGTACACTCCTGTTTTGACTCGACTCGTTCACTACGCCTGTTGCTCACTGTGTTGCCGTGGGCAACTGCCCCATTTCCCTTAGCTTCTGTGTACACTTGTCTGTTTGTCTGTCGTGCACATATTGAGCGTAGGGACCAACGCCCAGTTGTACGCCGTCGCCTAGGACGGGCCGTGCAAGTAGGCAGGGACTGAGAGGCGGGTAGATTAGGGCTCACCTGTCTGTATCCCTACCCCGTCATTACACGTGGTATCTAGGTTACATCAACACTTTCATGACGTATCTTGTGGTTCACGCTTGGGCATTGGAGATGAAGAAGACTGGAAGAAGTCATCATGGCGTTCTGGGCCAGCTGAAGAAGAAAAGAGAACGTGAACGACTCCAATCTAAGAAGATGTCACATGTGAGTCACTGAAATTCACTGCACTGTATTCACTTATATGGTCTGCAGAATGCCTGTGTAGGACTGATATCTGTCACAATATGGTGGGAATACTGGTCTTTGTTTTACAACACACGTTTTTAGTACACATTTAAGAGTGTTTAAATTATTTCTATATAGTTGAAGGGTAGACCCCCAAGAATTATTTCCTTTAGTGGGTCCAAGGTACCTCAGTCAGACACTGAGTGTACAGATCCTTGCATTAAGATATTGTATTACTGTCTGTAGCCTTAGACGAGAATTTATTAACCTTGCTAAGCCTCTTATCTGGCATAGAAAAATCCCAAAAGTGAAGGAAAGTTTTCGGTCACTTTTCGCTGCCTTTGGCACTTTTTTGAAAAGTGTGTGGCGCTTTGCGGAAAGGGCCGACAATTTTACTATCATTTACGCCAGTAACGGGCGTAATGTAAAGCAGAAATCAACGCCAGCTCCGAGCTAGTGTACAATTTTACATTGAGTGTGCAACAAAAGGCCTAAGCCAGACCCTGTATCTCCCCCACTAATCAGACTGTTTTGTGCCATAAGACATGTGTTTTGCCCACACCCCTAAAAAAACCAAAAAAAAAGATATATATATCTGAGACAGCGTATCTATAAGGGTATATTCACACGCTGTGTTTTCAGGCGTATTTCGTAGCGTAAACGCCTTCAAATACGCCTGAAAAATCGGTAGCCCAATGCCTTCAAACATCTGCCTATTGTATTTTAAAACGGCACGTAAAAAGAAGGAGCATGTCACTTCTTGAGCCGTTTTTGGAGATGTTTTTCATTGTGTCAATGGAAAAACAGCTCCAAAAACAGCTAGAAAAAAACACCTCAAAAAACGTTTACAGCTTCAAAAACGGCTGTAAATCAAAGGCTGTTTTCTCTGAAAACAGCTCTGTAATTTTCAGCCATTTTTGACTTTGCGTGTGAACCCTAAGACTATGACACCTGATAGCTCTGCTACTTGATAGGAGACAGCGGCTCAGCAGACAGTATCACATATAATATGCTGAGATACAACGGCTTAGCAGACAGTATCACACATGCTAGCCCCAATTAAAAGGTTAATTGGGAAAAAATGTCTTATAGTGTTTTTCGATAAAGGTCACTTGAACTGGTATCATTTAAACAGTTAACCGATGAATGACGCTGTTTACGTGGAATTTACCCTGCGGCCTAATGTACCATATAATGTATTAAAAAAACAATGTAAAAAAACCTACATTTTGTGGGGTGAATTAAACAAAAAACCTGTAATTCCGCCATTTCTGTTTTGATTTTACAGTGTTCATCGGGTGGCATGAATTGCATGATAACTTGATTCTGCGTGTCGTTACGATTATGGCGATACCAAATTTATATAGTTTTATTTTTTACAAAATAATTTGTTTTTGTGACGCTGCATTCGAAGATGAACTGCATAGTTTTTCAATGCAACAGCACTTCATAGGGCGGGAAGGGGTTAAAACCCACTCTCTGAAGCCCCCGTTCAAGATACATTTCAACTAATCTGGTCCCCATGGCAGAAATATGTCTTTCCATCTGGCACCTCCAGCAGACTCCTTTCAGTCTAGTTTGATATCTTTTACCTCAGAGTTCCTCTTTTTCCCTTTTTTTACTTTCTTCTTTCCCTCTCTCCTTCTTCTCCTTCTCCCCCCACTTTATTTTAACTATTTCTAACAGGAGCTGTGCAGAGTTATAAAAATATGGCTGCTTTCTTCCAAAAACAGCACCACACCTATCCACAGGTTGTATCTGGTATTGCAGGTTAGCTCCATTGAAGTGAATGGTAATGATCTGTAATACCACACACAACCTATGGACAGGTGTGGTGCTGGTTTTTGGAGAAAGCAGATAAGTTATCTCATCCTGGAGAACTCTTTGTCATGGATAGTTCTTGTGCGGAGATGCTCCCTGCATTATCCCTTTTCCTTTATGGCCGCTGATATGTTCTATTCAGCTTTATGGCCTCTGTACTAAGTTCATTTCCAGTCATTAAAGGGTTAACACTTCAGACCACTGTGGGTGACGTCACAATGTATGAGTTGTGCAGTGGTAATAAATTCCTGTAGTAATGATGATGAAGGTGCTGATGTCATAAATACAAATGTTTATGACATAAAGAAGATTCCATATTAGAAAGTTTTACTGCCACATTCAGCGCTATATTGGATGGGACTGAGGACCTTGAGCTTGACTTCCCCACCAATACCGACCTGATGTAATTTGGAGGTTCTAGCAGGAAAACCCTTCACCCCAGACCACTTCTTCATCACATCCTCTTCATACGGGTTGTCTGTAATAGAGGGGGGTTTCCTGCAGGAGATCCCCCTCTATTAGCCAGAGCGGAGACAGATGCTACAAGGAGGCATCTGGAGGACCCGTCTCATCCGTGGATCGCCCATTAATTTTAATGGGTGCCCAGGAAGAGAGACACCCGCCTAGCCATCCAGATCAGCCGATCTATGTGTTTTATGTCGTTCGTTCGTTCGTTCGTTCGTTCGTTCGTTCATTGTATTGTCTTTCCTTAAAAATCTGAGAAAACGTATAAATTCTGTTACAAATTCTATTTTGGCACCTTCTAAGCCTAGAGGAAGGGCAATCCTCCAGCCATGGTTTCCCTAGAGGTTTCCCCCACAGGGGGTTTTTCCTTTCCTGCGTGCTGGAGGGTGACTCTTCGTGAGTCGGAGGTTTGCCATTTTGGGTTTGGTCATATAATATAATAAAAGTTTTGACCATTTAACACCCAATTATAATGTTTTGTGTCTTTATTTTGCATTCTTTGGTATGGTGATTGGGATTCTGGGTCTATCACATATCACAAAATCATAAGGCCGGACATCTACTTCCCACACTGACATAGAATGGAGACAACAAGCGTTGCAGCACAATTAAGTGTACACATCCTTACATTAAGATATTGTATTACGGTCTGTAGCCTTTGGGGGGAATATATTAACCTTTCTACAACAGTTTATTAGCGTAGAAAATTCACAAAATACGCAAATGTCATAATTTTTGGGGGCAAAAAATGAGCGGGGCTTAGCAGAGATGGCCAACAATTTTACTATAATTTACGCCAGTAACTGATGTAAATTATAGCAGAAATCTATATGTATAATGCCGCACAGATTTATCTCTGGGGGGCGTAACAAGGCAAAGGTCCGTGCCAGACCCATACCTCCCCCCCAATCAGACTGTATGCCCCCCCAATCAGACAATAAAATACATTTTAAAAATGTACTTTAAATGTACAGCAGGCCGCGGCACATAGAAAGTACTGATGACAGGCTGCGTTGCAGCTAAAAGATGCGACACATTTATTAAGAGTCGTTCGCCTGTTAATAAATGTGTTGCATCTTACTCCAGCAAACTGTTTAATAGGACTGCGGTATGAAACGCCAGTATTAAAGGGAATGTGTCGCTAGGAATTATTATTTTTTTTCAGTTAAACAGTTAGTATATAAGTGATTAAACATTGTTTTAATTTTTTAATTTTTTCACAAGTCAGGAAATATTATAAATCAGATTCTAATTTATAACATTTCCATGTGCTGGTCACTAGAGGGAGCAATTCCCAAAATTGCAGCATTGGCATGTGGTAAAGCAAACTCATTGCCTTATGCTGCAAATTTGGAGTAGGCACACTCGCTCTGCCCCAGCACACACCAGTAAACATACCTACCAACTTTCAAGTATCTAATCTAAGTAATCTCCGCCCACACATACCCGGTTCAGCCCACTCATTATTATGTTCCCATAGGACCCCCTACACATTATAATGACAAATAGCTGCCCCCATACAGTTTAATGCCCCCTTAGCTACCCCTAGTACCAGTGCGCACATATAAAGTGCCAGTGCCCATATAGATAGTGTCACACACAGTGCCCATGTAGATGGTGCCACTCCCCCAGGGATTCCACTCCAGGAGGAGCCCCTGCCGTCACTGTCCATATATGGACAGTGACGTAAGGCATTCCCTATAGGAGCAGAATCTCTGTCCAGAGCGTCGGCCACGCTGTGGCCAAGGATTGCTCTCCAGGAGGAGCCCTTGATGTAATTGTACATATATGGAAAGTGACATCAGGGGTTCCGCCTAGGAGCGGAATCCCCGGCCAGACCATCGGCAATGCAAAGGCAGTGGATTGCGTTCCAGGAGTAGTCCCCGACGTCAATGTTCATATATGGATAGTGAGACAAGGGGCTCCGCACTTAAAGTAGCGCTGTGCCCGGGAATTCCTCGGCGAGTGGTACTAATACAGAAGCAGGGAGCTGACGATCCCTTTCATTAGCATTGGATTAAACTGTATCTGCATCCTGAGGACGCAGATACAGTTGACACCAAGACATACCACCGGCCGCTTGGGACAGCGTAACAGCGCCCAGAATCCTGGACTACCCCCCTATATCCGGGACGGTTAGGAGGTATGCAGTAATTAGGACCATGCACATGCGCAGATTCCACAGTAAATGCTTGTTCATGAGCCTGCAAAGGAGGAGCTGCTCAGTTTGCCATTAGGGTGATGACTGACGGATAAGGCCTCGTTCACATCTGCACTATTGTCTCTGGTAAAATCACGGTCCCCCGCCTGACGGAAAGCCAATGGAACCCACTAAAGTCAATGGGTTCTGTCGGCAGGTGGCGGTGTCCGTTGTGCGACGAAACAGTTGCTTACGTTATTCCTTTGTTCTGCACCACTGATGGAGCAGAACAACGAAACACACCAACGCAGGTGTGAACAGGGCCTTAGAGAGATAACTGAATACAGCAGCTGGCCATGAACTGAAATACACTGCAGGTACAGAAGACAAATGGTAGACCAATTAGAAATGTGATTTATTTTACAAAATACATACAAGGCAATTAAAAAAAAAACTGTGCAAAGGTGTACATAGCCTTTAAGGGTATGTGCACACAATAGCAGGCTTTTACGTCTGAAAAGACAGACTGTTTTCAGGAGAAAACAGCTGCCTTGTTTCAGACGTAAATGCTCCTCCTCGCATTTTGCGGGGCTTCTCTGACAGCCGTAAATTTTGAGCTGTGCTTCATTGAGTTCAATGAAGAAACGGCTCAAATTACGTCTGAAAGAAGTGCCCTGCACTTCTTTTGACGAGGCTGTATTTTTACGCGTCGTCGTTTGACAGCTGTCAAACGACGACGCGTAAATGACAGGTTGTCTGCACAGTACGTCGGCAAACCCATTCAAATGAATGGGCAGATGTTTGCCGACGTATTGTAGCCTTATTTTCAGATGTAAAACGAGGCATAATACGCCTCGTTTACGTCTGAAAATAAGTCGTGTGAACCAGCCTAAGCAATCAGGAGGCATATTTTCAGATTCTGCTGGACTTCTCCCATATACCGGCATTTCAGGCATCCTATTGGTCCACGGTGTCCTCAATGCCCACCCCATTTACTTCTTCTTTAGCCACAATGCCCGCACGCCACAGCAAGCTGACAGTGCCCGCCCTAATGGTATATACAGGGGTGATGGAGATTTTATACTGAGATAATGGTAGGCTGGTTCATACACGGATAATGGTGGTTATATATGGGGATGATGGCTGGTATATACAGGGATGATGGGAGTCCCTTATATAACCCCCATATTCCCTGTATATTACCCCCAAAAGGGGAGATCAGCAGCACATCGCAGTCCAAAACTCATGGAAAACTATTTTATGTTTCACCCATCCCACCCATCGCTGGATGTGGGTATACTAGGACACATGACTAATATGATAATATTTTAATATAGAATTGTACATCCTAGTATAATAGCTAAAGAAAATTAGCTTATGAGGTTTAGAGTTAGTTATATGTCGAAATTTTGATCTAAGGTATGCGCACCGCGGTAGTCAAGTAGACTGAACGCTTCCATGATTTGAATAAGCTGTGACGTGGCACATTGGGTCACGTGAACGTGGTATACAGGTTACATCAACACTTTCATGACATATCTTGTGGTTCGCGCTTGGGCATTGGAGATGAAGAAGACTGGAAGTCAACATGGTGTTCTGGGTCGGATGAAGAAGAAAATAGAACATGAACGACTCCATTCTGAGAAGATGTCACCTGTGAGTCACTGAATTTCACTGCACTGTATTCACTTACACTACCGTTCAAAAGTTTGGGGTCACCCAGACAATTTTGTGTTTTCCATGAAAACTCACACTTATATTTATCAAATGAGTTGCAAAATGACTAGAAAATATAGTCAAGACATTGACAAGGTTAGAAATAATGTTTTTTATTTGAAATAATAATTTTCTCCTTCAAACTTTGCTTTCGTCAAAGAATGCTCCATTTGCAGCAATTACAGCATTGCAGACCTTTGGCATTCTAGCTGTTAATTTGCTGAGGTAATCGGGAGAAATTTCACCCCATGCTTCCAGAAGTCCCTCCCACAAGTTGGATTGGCTTGATGGGCACTTCTTGCGTACCATACTGTCAAGCTGCTCCCACAACAGCTCTATGGGGTTGAGATCTGATGACTGCGCTGGCCACTCCATTACAGATAGAATACCAGCTGCCTGCTTCTTCCCTAAATAGTTCTTGCATAATTTGGAGGTGTGCTTTGGGTCATTGTCCTGTTGTAGGATGAAATTGGCTCCAATCAAGCGCTGTCCACAGGGTATGGCATGGCGTTGCAAAATGGAGTGATAGCCTTCCTTATTCAAAATCCCTTTTACCTTGTACAAATCTCCCACTTTACCAGCACCAAAGCAACCCCAGACCATCACATAACCTCCACCATGCTTGACAGATGGCGTCAGGCACTCTTCCAGCATCTTTTCAGTTGTTCTGCGTCTCACAAATGTTCTTCTGTGTGATCCAAACACCTCAAACTTCGATTCGTCTGTCCATAACACTTTTTTCCAATCTTCCTCTGTCCAATGTCTGTGTGCTTTTGCCCATATTAATCTTTTCCTTTTATTAGCCAGTAACAGATATGGCTTTTTCTTTGCCACTCTGCCCTGAAGACCAGCATTCCGGAGTCGCCTCTTCACTGTAGACGTCGACACTGGCGTTTTGTGGGTACTATTTAATGAAGCTGCCAGTTGAGGACCTGTGAGGCATCTATTTCTCAAAGTAGAGACTCTAATGTACTTGTCTTGTTGCTCAGTTGTGCAGCGGGGCCTCCCACTTGTCTTTCTACTCTGGTTAGAGCCTGTTTGTGCTGTCCTCTGAAGGGAGTAATACACACCGTTGTAGGAAATCTTCAGTTTCTTGGCAATTTCTCGCATGGAATAGCCTTCATTTCTAAGAACAAGAATAGACTGTCGAGTTTCACATGAAAGCTCTCTTTTTCCAGCCATTTGGAGAGTTTAATCGAACCCACAAATGTAATGCTCCAGATTCTCAACTAGCTCAAAGGAAGGTCAGTTTTATAGCTCCTCTAAACAGCAAAACTGTTTACAGCGGTGCTAACATAATTGCACAAGGGTTTTCAAGTGTTTTCTAATCATCCATTAGCCTTCTAACACAGTTAGCCAACACAATGTACCATTAGAACACTGGAGTGATGGTTGCTGGGAATGGGCCTCTATACACCTATGTAGATATTGCATTAAAAACCAGATGTTTGCTGCTAGAATAGTCATTTACCACATTAACAATGTATAGAGTGTATTTCTGATTAATTTAATGTTATCTTCATTGAAAAAAACTGTGCAAATAAGGAAATTTCTAAGTGACCCTAAACTTTTGATCGGTAGTGTATATATATTTTTTTAGTTTAACTGTCCAATGGGAGGCCAGGGTTTGGTCAGATGAAGGGGGGGGGGGCAAAGTATGAGGTCCAGCACGGGCCTCTACCTTGCTATGCCCCATGGAGTGAAATCTATGTTAGCGAGGAGCTGGCGTAGACTTTCACTATAATTGACGCCAGTTTTCTGGGGTTAATCATAATAAATTTGTTGGCTCACAGCCCCTTTGCCTTTACCACGCCCCATTTCTTAAAAAGTGTGAAAACTGGCGTAGAAAGTCTCTTATGTCTCTGTGTCCTTTCCCACAAAGCAAAGTTTGAAGGAGAAAATTATTACTTCAAATAAAAATCATTATTTCTAACTCATTATTTCTAACCTTGTCAATGTCTTGACTATATTTTCTAGTCATTTTGCAACTCATTTGATAAATATAAGTGTGAGTTTTCATGGAAAACACAAAATTGTCTGGGTGACCCCAAACTTTTGAATGGTAGTGTACATACTGCACACACTACATCTACACAATGCACACATACTTACATACTTGCCATGATTAAGAACGCAGATCGCGTTCGAAACGCGTAGGCTTGGGTATCTACCCTGACTACTTGCACCTTGGGACTGCGTCTCCCCTCCGATTTTAAGATCTTTCTTCAATAAACATGGGACTCTCATTTCCCTTTTAAATTACTATCAGCGCTGGATCATTTTTTCTCCTACATTGCTGTTCCTTACCGGGGGGCCGTCGCGGGGATCCGAGTGACGCTGCTGGAGCCGCAGACCAGTGAGCTGGAGGTTCTCTCCCTGTTTCTAATACATACATACATACAAACATACTGCACACACCATCTACACACTGCATACATACCTATACATAATGCACACATGTTACATATTCACACACTGCACACATACATACATACATACATACATACATACATACATACATACTGCCCACACTGCATACATATATACTGCCCACACGCTACATATACACACACTGCACACATACATACTGCACACATACATACTGCACACACACTGCACATATATATACTGCACAAATACATAAATACTGCCCACACACTACAGATACACACAATGCACATATACAGTGAAGGAAATAAGTATTTGATCCCTTGCTGATTTTGTAAGTTTGCCCACTGTCAAAAACATGAACAGTCTAGAATTTTTAGGCTAGGTTAATTTTACCAGTGAGAGATAGATTATATAAAAAAGAAAACAGAAAATCACATAGTCAAAATTATATATATTTATTTGCATTGTGCACAGAGAAATAAGTATTTGATCCCCTACCAACCATTAAGAGTTCAGCCTCCTCCAGACCAGTTACACGCTCCAAATCAACTTGGTGCCTGCATTAAAGACAGCTGTCTTAAATGGTCACCTGTATAGAAGACTCCTGTCCACAGACTCAATTAATCAGTCTGACTCTAACCTCTACAACATGGGCAAGGCCAAAGAGCTTTCTAAGGATGTCAGGGACAAGATCATAGACCTGCACAAGGCTGGAATGGGCTACAAAACCATAAGTAAGACGCTGGGTGAGAAGGAGACAACTGTTGGTGCAATAGTAAGAAAATGGAAGACATACAAAATGACTGTCAATCGACATCGATCTGGGGCTCCATGCAAAATATCACCTCGTGGGGCATCCTTGATCCTGAGGAAGGTGAGAGCTCAGCCGAAAACTACACGGGGGGAACTTGTTAATGATCTCAAGGCAGCTAGGACCACAGTCACCAAGAAAACCATTGGTAACACATTACGCCGTAATGGATTAAAATCCTGCAGTGCCCGCAAGGTCCCCCTGCTCAAGAAGGCACATGTACAGGCCCGTCTGAAGTATGCAAATGAACATCTGGATGATTCTGAGAGTGATTGAGAGAAGGTGCTGTGGTCAGATGAGACTAAAATTGAGCTCTTTTGCATTAACTCAACTCGCCGTGTTTGGAGGAAGAGAAATGCTGCCTATGACCCAAAGAACACCGTCCCCACTGTCAAGCATGGAGGTGGAAACATTATGTTTTGGGGGTGTTTCTCTGCTAAGGGCACAGGACTACTTCACCGCATCAATGGGAGAATGGATGGAGCCATGTACCGTCAAATCCTGAGTGACAACCTCCTTCCCTCCACCAGGACATTAAAAATGGCCCGTGGCTGGGTCTTCCAGCACGACAATGACCCAAAACATACAGCCAAGGCAACAAAGGAGTGGCTCAAAAAGAAGCACATTAAGGTCAAGGAGTAGCCTAGCCAGTCTCCAGACCTTAATCCCATCGAAAACTTATGGAGGGAGCTGAAGATCGGAGTTGCCAAGCGACAGCCTCAAAATCTTAATGATTTACAGATGATCTGCAAAGAGGAGTGGGCCATCATCATCAACTACTAAAAATGTCTGACTGCTGTGCTTGCCAACAAGGGTTTTGCCACCAAGTATTAAGTCTTGTTTGCCAAAGGGATCAAATACTTATTTCTCTGTGCACAATGCAAATAAATATATATAATTTTGAGAATGTGATTTTCTTTTTTTTTTTTTTTTTTATATAATCTATCTCTCACTGGTAAAATTATCCTAGCCTAAAAATTCTAGACTGTTCATGTCTGTGACAGTGGGCAAACTTACAAAATCAGCAAGGGATCAAATACTTATTTCCTTCACTGTACATACTGCACACACATACATACTGCACACATACATACATACATACATACATACATACTGCACACACATACATACTGCAAACACACACATACATACTCCACACATACATACATACATACATACATACATACTGCACACATACATTCTGCACACATACATTCATACATACATACATATTGCACATATACATACTGCACACACATACATACTGCACACACACATACATACTGCACACATACATACTGCACACATACATACTGCCCACACTGCATACATATATACTACCCACACGCTACATATATGCGCACTGAACACATACATACTGCACACATACATACTGCACACACTACACATACTGCACGCATACATACATACATACATACATACATACATACATATTGCACATATACATACTGCACACACATACATACTGCACACACACACATACATACTGCACACATACATACCTATATACATACTGCACACACATACATACTGCAGACATACATGCATACATATATACTGCCCACACGCTACATATACACACACTGCACACATACATACTGCACACATACATACTGCACACACTGCACATACACATACTGGACACATACATATCCATATTACACATACATACTGCACATACATACATACATAATACATACATACATACTGCACACATCCATACTGCACACAGACACACTGAATACATACATACATACATGCTGCACACATACATACTGAATACATACATACATACTGCACACATACAAACATACTGCCCACACACTGCATATACACACAATGCACATATACACACTGCAAACATACACACTGCACACATACATACTGCACACATACATACTGCACACATACATACTGCATACATACATACATACATACATACTGCACACATACATACATACATACATACTGCACACATACATACTGCACACACACATACTGCCCACACACTACATATACTCACACTGCACATATATATACTGCACACATACATAAATACTGCCCATGCACTACAGATACACACAATGCACATATACATACTGCACACATATACATACTGCACATATACATACATACATACACACATACATACTGCACACATACACACATAGATACTGCACACATCCATACTGCACACATACACACTGAATAAATAAATACATACATACATACATACATGCTGCACACATACATACTGAATAAATACATACATACATACATACTGCACACATACAAACATACTGCCCACACACTGCATATACACACAATGCACATATACACACTGCACACATACACACTGCACACATACACACTGCACACATACATACTGCACACATACATACTGCATACATACATACATACATACATACATACATACATGCATACTGCCCACATACTTCATATACACACATTGCACACATACATACTGCACACATACACTACACACACACTACATATATATACAAAATGCACACAAATATACACACGCACTCGCACAAATATTACATACACACACAAACTACATATACACACACACATATAGAGCCATTACACACTACATACATACATACATACATACATACATACATACATACATTGAGTCACACTCCAGTCACCTCTTTGTCTTTAGACACATTGACACTTATCTCCTTCCTGTAGACTGCTTCTTCGGCAACTTCTGTCTCCTCTGACTTCTTCAGCACGGGGTGGTGCTCCAGTGCTGGGGGGAGGGGTGTACAGAGGGAGATTAGGAACTGAAGGGGCTATCAAGGGAGTACTGGGCTGTACAGGGTTTAGTAGACATTTTAGCAGCAGCAGCAGCTATGCAGGTCAGTGGTGCAGACACAGTGAAGGAGCCGGGTGCTGCTGACCTGTACAGCTGCTGGGCAGTGAATTAGATACAGAGCAAGCCACCGGGCAGGGGCTTCACATATCAGCAGTACAAGCTGAAGTAACGGCAGCCCAGCGTCCTGCTCTGCATAGATTCTCCTGTGTCACCTGTCAGGTCCCAGCCAAGCCGCACTCTCTCCGCTGTAGGATTTCCTCCTCTCCGTTGTCCTCTCTGGCGGGTAGGAGGCCCCTGCTAGTACTACAGACCAGACGTGGTGCGCGGAGGCTGGGAAGGCTGCTAACAATGTTCTACATGAGAGGTTATCACGCAGCCACAACTGGCATATGTGCAGCTCCTTGCACAACAAAAAAATATAGAAATCACGGACGCATTCTTTTTATTCCGGACAGTTGCCAAAAGTCCTCTCATTTCACGGACTGTCCACGAATTTCACGGACTGTCCATATATGGACAGTGATGCCGTGATGACAGCAGCGACAGCACCCGGCGGCCGAGTGGGCCCCCCCCAAGGGTAATGGGCCCTGGAACTTGCCCGGGTTCGCCGGGTGCTGACGACGGCCCTGACTATACCCACACATATATAAACACACACAGAGGCATAAATATATATACACTAACATAGAGACATATGTACACATATACACACACATACTGGAACATATACACACACACACACACACACACACACACACACAGACACATACATACAACACACATAGCAGAGGTCGTAGCTAGGTTCTCCAGTACCCGGGGCAAAGATTCAGTTTGGCGCCCCCCCAACCTCTTTCCCGACATCTCCTTCCACCCTCGCCATGTTTGTTTTCTCTACCAATCAATGACGTGTCATTTATTTTCCAAATTTTTTTTATGTAACCCGAGCATAAAAACATTTGTACATTTTACAAGCAATATAGTTCTATACACAACACCAGAACCAAGCTCATTACATATGTACAGTTCCAGAACAAATCTCATTAGATATATACAGCACCAGAACCAAGCTCAGTACATGAATACAGGACCAAAACAAAGCTCAGTACAAATACATTTCAGTACAGAGATCATTTGCAAAGTCAGGTTAGCAGCTTCCAGTATGACCAGAATTATGGTAATCATATTCTGGGAGTTGCTTATACCCCAAAAAATAGTACCCTCCACCATCTGTAAAGATCATACAGTAATAATTAGGCTTCGTTCTCACCTGCATCGTGGTTCCGTTCATGGGTTCCGTCAGACCTTTCCGTCAGGGGAACCTACGAACGGAAACCAAACGGAAACCATAGCATTCTGTTACCATTTCAATGGTAACGCTTCCGTTGCTAATGGTTTCTGTTTGTCTCCGTTTCACAAGGTTTTCGTTTTATTGGCGGTATCAATAGAGTAGTCGACTGTATCCACCTATAATCTATCACATCTAACTTAGATGTGATGTATTACAGGTGGATCCAGCATGTCAGACACACAGGACACACAGGACCCGCTGACACTGAACCCATCAGTCCCACAGACCTGACAAGTTCAGGATTCAGCGTAGGATACAGCTTCTCTGTATACAGGTAACAGAGCAGCTGTATCTCAAAAAGTAAAAAGATTTTTTAATAAAAACTAATTATAAAGTTGCACAAAACACACTGACTGACATTTAAAAAAAAAAAAAAGTTTCAAAAGGTGTTCATAACCTTTAACCCCTTCCCGACATTTGCCGTAAATGTACGTCATGGAAAGCATTGACTTCCCGCATCTTGCCGTACATATACGCCGAATGTTTGGGACCGGCTCAAAAGATGAGCCGGTGCCATCATCACCGGATCTCAGCTGTATCTGACAGCTGACATCCGGCTGTAACGGCGGGGACCGAAATTAGCTTCGATCCCCGCCATTAACCCCTTAAGTGCAGCGCTCAAATCGCTGCACTTAAGGTGTTTGCAGCTCATCGGAACCCCAGTAATGAAATTGCCGGGGTTACGGTGGCTGCAATGGCAACCGGAGGCCTAATACTGGCCTCCCGGTCTGCCTAGCACCGAAGCCGGTCAAGATCCGCCCGGCGGCGGAGCCTGATCGGCTTCCGTAGCTGCCGGCAAGATGGCGCCGGGTCAGGAGCTGATCCGGCGTCATCAGCGGTGGAAGTCAGCTGTACTGTACAGCTGACATCCACCTGTAACGGCAGGAACCGGAGCTAGCTCCGATCCCTGCCATTAACCCCTTCGATGCAGCAATCGAAAGCGATTGCTTCATCGTAGCGGTTACTAGCAGATCGCCAGCCCTTACAGGCAATCAGGACTGGCGACTGCTGTTATGGCAACAGGAGACACAATGGTCTCCTGCTCTGCCATTACGGAAGCCGATTTAGGCCCCGCCGGGAGGCGAAGCCTAATCGGCTTGCTGTCAGTGAATGACTGACAGATCTAATACATTGCACTACATAGGTAGTGCAATGTATTAGAAAAAAAAAAATCTGACCGTTGGACCTTCAAGTCCCCTAGTGGGACTTGAGAAAAAGTGTAAAAAAAAGTATAAAAAAGTGTAAAAAAAAGTGCAAATAATAAAAGTTTGAAAACAATAAAAGTTTCAAGTAATCAAATAAAACACAATCCCCCTTTTACTCTTATCAAGTCCTTTATTATTGAAAAATAATAATAAACCATATGTATTTGATATCGCCGCGACCGTAACGACCTGAGGTATCAAAATATTATATTATTTATTGCACGCGGTGAACAGCGTAAAAAAAAAAAATGTAAAAAACGTTACCAGAGTTTCTGTTTTTTTGTCACTTTGCCCTACAAATGATAGAATAAAAAGTGATCAAAAAGTCGCACGTATCCAAAAATGGTACCTATAAAAACTATAGCTCGTCCCGCAAAAAACAAGCCCTCATACACCTCCGTCGACAAAAAAATTAAAAAGTTATGGTTCTCACAACTTGGCGACAGAAAAAATACATTCTTTTTACAAAAGTAATTTTATTGTGCAAAAAGTTGTAAAACATAAAAAAGTCCTATAAAATAGGTATCGCCGGAATCGTACTGACCCGCAGAATAAAGTTAACATGTAATTTATAACGCATGGTGAACGCTGTATAAAAAAAAAGACAAAAGCTGTGCCAGAATTGCGTTTTTTTGTTTACCTGGCCTTCCAAAAAATAGGATAAAAGGTGATCAAAAAGTTGCATGTACCCCAAAATGGTACCAATAATAACTACAGCTCGTCCCGCAACAAACCAGCCCTCATACCGCTACGTCTATGAAAAATAAAATTAGTTATGGCTCCAATAAGTCAGGAAATAAAAAAAATATGCAGTTGTGCCCGAGGGGAACATTTCTTCTGTTTGAAGAGGCGATTTATCAAGGACCTAAAATTAGGGAACCAGGAAAGGGAGGGCCCAAACATATCCGCTGGAAGCGACGGTGCCCTTATTATACCAGGACAACACTTCCTAGCAAAATTCCCCAAACTACAAAGGCGCGGAGTGTGGATCAAAAGGGGGATAATAAAGGACGCCATATATCAGTGCGACACCAGCCTGTGCAGAAATGATTGTGTCACAGCGTAACACACATCTATGGATCATTTTATTGTTTTTTTTTACCCCATTATTATACCACCTGACTATGCCCCTTATATTCTCCGCCCGGCTTACATATGCCCTACATTATAAACGGAAACACCAGTAAGACTCCAAACAAAACTACTACCAAGCAAAATCCACGCTCCAAAAGCCAAATGGCGTTTCCTCCCTTCTGAACCCTACAGCGTCCCCAAACAGCAGTTTCCTTCCACATATATGGCACCGTCATACCCGGGAGAACCCTTTTAGCAATTTTTGGGGTGTGTGTCTCCAGTGGCATAAGCTGGGCACGACATATTTGCCACTGAATGGCATATCTAGGGAAAAATAACCTCTGAACCTCTGCAGTTGTGAACCAATACTTTGTAAATCGCCAAATTAGGCCTCAATTTTACATGGTACGCTTTCACTCCTGAGCCTGGTCGACTGTCCAGGCAAGAGATTAGGGCCACATGTAGGGTGTTTCTAAAACCAGGAAACCCAGCATAATAATTAGAGAGCTGTCTTGTTATGGTGGCACAAGCCGGGCACCACATATTGTCCACATATCTGTGGAAAAAATCCCATTTTCACTCTGCAACATCGAGTTCACACTAATTTCTACAAAACACCTGCAGGGTTAACATGTTCACTACACCCCTAGGTAAATGCATTGAGGGGTGTAGTTTCCAAAATTGGGTCGCATCTGGGGGGTTTCCACTGTTTTGGGCCCACAGGCGCCCAGAAACCAATCCAGCAACATCTGCACTCCAAATGGTGGTCCTTCCTGAGCCCTGCAGTTTATGACCACATATGGGGTATTGCCGTACTTGGGCGAAATTGCTTTACAAATGTTGGGTTCTTTTTTTCCTTTATTTGTTGGGAAAATGAAACATTTTGCGCTAAAGCTATGTCTTAGTGAAGAAAAAGGATTGTTTTTATTTTCACTGCCCAATTCTAATAAATTCTATGAAACATCTGTGCTGTCAAAATGCTTACTACACCCCTAGATTAATTCCTCAAGAGGTGTAGTTTCCTTAATTAAGTCAATTTTTGGGCGTCTTCATTGTTTTGTCCCCTCAGGGGCTTTACAAATGTGACATTGCCTCTGCAAACCATTCCTGCTAAATGTCATCTCCAAAATCCAAATAGCGCTCTTTCCCTTCTAAGCCCTGCCGTGTGTCCAGACAGCCGCTTATTACCACATGTGGGGTATTGTTTTACTCGGGAGAAATTGCTTTGCAAATTTTGTGGTTCTTTTTCTCCTTCAGTCCTTGTGGAAATGAGAAAAAATTAGCTAAACCTACATTTTCTTTGAAAAAATGTAGATTTTTATTTTCAGGGCATAGTTCCAATAATTTCTGCAAAAAACTGTGGTTTCAAAATACTCATTATACCGCTAGATAATTTCCTCAATGGGTGTAGTCTCCAAAATGGGGTCACTTGTGGGGGGTTTCCACTCTTTTGTCCCCTCAGGGGCTTTGTAAATGCAACATGGCCTCCGCAAACCATTCCTGCTAAATGTGAACTCCAAAAGCCAAATGGCGCTCCATCCCTTCTAAGCCCTGCCGTGTGTCCAAACATCCGTTTATTACCACATGTGGGGTACTGTTTTACTCGGGAGAAATTGCTTTACAAATTTTGTGCTGCTTTTTTTTCCTTCAGTCCTTGTGGAAATGAGAAAAAAATAGCTAAACCTACATTTTCAGGGCCTAATTCCAATAATTTCTGCAAAAAACCTGTGGGGTCAAAATGCTCACTATACCCCTAGATAATTTCCTCAATGGGGTAGTTTCCAAAATGGGGTTACTTGTGGGGGGTTTCCACTCTTTTGTCCCCTCAGGGGCTTTGTAAATGTGACATGGCCTCCGCAAACCATGACTAGCCTAAGTGGAGTCATGTGCTGATTAACCATTTTACCTTTATTCCACTTCTTTCGCCCCCTTCCCAATAAAGACACGTGACAACCGAGGTTGGATGTGAAATGGCCACAGCAGCCATTTATTTATTTAACATAAATTAAATGCAATTTAATCCGAAACATTCGGATAACTCTTTTAGGAATTCGACCAGAGAATTCCTACTATAATTCACATGACCCAACGTGGGTCAATTAACACTAAACAGAGCAGGGGAAGTCCTTGAAGCCATTTTTTCAGATTTCCTTTAAATTAGTCATCTGCAAACCACCACCAACTATTTACCTCCAGCCGTAAACCAGCTCGGAAGCACCGCTCACCCCTGCAGATAGCTCCAACCACCAGAAGACCACTTCAAAGGGATAACACCCTATGAAGTCTTCAAATGATCTACCATTTTGGGGGACGCATACCCCCGATGCGACCCCCCCACCATTTTGTACTGACCAACCTCAAGGACTCCCCCCGCCAGCTGCCATGACACCCGGACCTGCTTAAAAGAAATAAAACAAACACAAGTTACATAAGCATACTTCAAAACACGAAAACAGATAAACCCACACCCTGATCTCATAACCGGACCTAATTCAGGGCGGGTGGGAACTAATTTTTCTTGTTTCTCCTCCCGCTGCTTCCGGCTCAATGCCGAAAACAGCGGGAGGAACAGTTACCACACCCCGGCTCCTGCCCACTCCCCCTCCTACTTCACCCACCTGTCTTCCTATTGGTTGAACCCTCCCTCCTACGGCAGTCATGGAGGCTTCCCGTTAAGCCCTCCGTGCTGCCGTCCAGCCTCTGCTTGACTAGCCTAAGTAGAGTCATGTGCTGATTAACCATTTTACCTTTATTCCCCTTCTTTCGCCCCCTTCCCAATAAAGACACGTGACAACCGAGGTTGGATGTGAAATGGCTACAGCAGCCGTTTATTTATTTAACATAAATTAAATGCAATTTAATCCGAAACATTCGGATAACTCTTTTAGGAATTCGACCAGAGAATTCCTACTATAATTCACATGACCCAATGTGGGTCAATTAACACTAAACAGAGCAGGGGAAGTCCTTGAAGCCATTTTTTCAGATTTCCTTTAAATTAGCCATCTGCAAACCACCACCAACTATTTACCTCCAGCCGTAAACCAGCTCGGAAGCACCGCTCACCCCTGCAGATGGCTCCAACCACCAGAAGACCACTTCAAAGAGATAACACCCTATGAAGTCTTCAAATGATGTACCATTTTGGGGGACGCATACCCCCGATGCGACCCCCCCACCATTTTGTACTGACCAACCTCAAGGACTCCCCCCGCCACAGCGAAACAGGCCTTGACCACCTCAAGCCTGTGAGTCCCTCCAAACCACCACCGCCCTCTCAATTCCTTCTGCTAAAGCCAGGCTCCACATATCAATTCCAACCTCGGTCAAATGTACCCCATCACTTCTCCAATAATTACCGAACCCTGACTCCAAATCCTTGTGACGAACACAAATGCCCCCATGCTTAGCAACAAAACGTGACACCGCCCGGTTTACCTTAATGCAGGCTTTGTTAACCCTTTCGACCGATCTTGCCAAACACCAAAACTTCCTCGGAACGATGTCCGACCAAACAATCACCAGTTGAGGATAAGATACCCATAAACTCAATAGATCGTGTTTAATATCCCGCACTAACTCGCGAAACAGGCGCACCCCCAGATCATTCCCCCCCACATGTAACACCAGAACCTCCGGAACCCTGTCTAACTGAGAGTATGTCTGAAACTCAGCAAGTACCCGGCTCCACAACATACCTCGGAAGCCCAGCCAGTGTACAACCGCATCGTGCCGCGGAATGCGAAGCTGGCGGCCATCTGGGTGAACGTGCGCCCGCAATGCCCCCCAGTGCACAAAAGAATGTCCTAAAATCCACACTAAGCAAGGTTGATGATCTGAAAAGAGAAACAAAACCGCACATGTCAAACAATCAAAACACCTGACCGACTCACAACAAATGAGGGCGCACATAAGTCCGAAACCTATTGGACTCCCACCGGCCTATGCGCCGCACACCCTCGTCATCCAGCCCCCACCGCCCCGCTTCAGTAGCAGCGCCAATCCTGAACGAGTGAGACGAGTAATACCCCTGCCCTACGCCAACCGCAGTCAAGCATTTTTTAAACACTGCACCAAATTGATACCTGGACAAAAACGAGCCATTATTATGACGGAGCAATGGCGCCTCAGGCCCCCCAACCAGTGGCTTAAAAACTGCCATACAAGCGACTGGACACATTGCCGACCCTGGGAGGGCAAACAACACTATCCGCTTACCCCGACCTGCTTGATCAGTCTTGGACCGCTGCAAAAACAACTCAAATCTATCCTCATATAGACCCACATCAGCCTGCCGCAATCCCCCAGCTCTAGCCGCACTAGGAGAAACCAACTCCCCAATTCTGAGTGCTCCGAAAAACGCGAGGGAAAAAGCCAACCGGAACAAAACTACCTCATCAGGCGAATTACAAACAGCCCCCAGCGATGCACCCAACGACCCAAGCAGGGAAAAAGAAACGGGTCGCCTCTGATCTGCTACTGCCCTACCCCAACGCAGACCTTTTAAAGCTTGCCGTACTAAAAAATGTTTGGTCACATCCTGGAAACGCCAAACCAGCAACAAAATGATTCACTTTTGCCGGGGAAAACCCCGCCTCCCCAGCATCCCCCAACCAGTACAATAACGCCACCAACCTGTCTTGCGCCGTGCTGACGTTACCCAACACTCTTACCCACTCCTCCCACTGCTGCCAACACGCCGAATAAGCGCTCAACGTCGCGCTAGCCAATAACCTTTCAATCAACCGTTCCACGGGACCGAAATCAGACCCCAGAGATGTTCCGGGCAAGCCAAACCGACCAGCTCCGCTCCCGGTGCCATTTGCCGAAAACGATCCCACTGCGAGCGAGAAAGAGCATCAGCAATACCATTGTCCTCCTGCATACGCGCCAAAACCACCAGACCCTGCCGCGTCAGTAAACAGTTCCAACTCTCCCATTTCCTGTACCTGCGACATCCACAATGATCTACCATTATACTGCCCAAGGAACTCATCCCAGACCCGCAGGTCCGCCCTGTGATCCCCACCAATCCTCACAAAATAATGGGGCGCCCGAATCCCCGCCGTCGCTGACGCCAACCTCCTGCTAAAAACTCTACCCATTGGCATAATTCGATAGGCAAAGTTCAACTTTCCAAGCAGCGACTGAAGATCGCGCAACGTGATCTTCTTCAATTGACAAGCCCGCCTGACCTCCTGTCGCAATGGCAATAATTTATCCTCAGGCAGCCTGCACTCCATTGCCACCGAATCAATTTGGATCCCCAAAAAACAGATGGTAGATACCGGGCCCTCTGTCTTTCCAGGCGCCAAAGGGAATCCGAAATCCGTCGCAACCTTCTGCAAGGAATACAATAAATTCCCGCAAACCGGGGACCCGCTAGGGCCTACGCACAAAAAATCATGAAGATAATGTATTAAGGAATCGACCCCGGCCACACCCTTCGTCACCCACTCCACGAAGATACTAAACGCCTCGAAGTATGCGCAAGAAAGGGAGCACCCCATTGGAAGACACCTATCAACATAAAACCCCCCGTTCCAGAAGCAACCCAACAGCCGTTGGCTATCTGGATGTACCGGCAGCAAGCGAAAGGCTGACTCAATGTCAGTTTTTGCCAACAACACACCGGGCCCCGCCTCCCGCACTAACACCACCGCTTTGTCAAACTAAGTGTAAATAACCGAACATAACTCGTGATCTATCCCATCGTTCACCGACGCTCCCCTGGGAAACGACAAATGCTGTATCAACCGGAATTTGTGAGGCTCCCGCTTTGGCACATCTCCCAAGGGTGATACCACTAGATTCTCAATCGGCGGCTCATCAAAAGGACCGGACATCCGACCCAAAGACACCTCTTTCAAAAGCTTTTCTGAAACGACCGCCGAGTGCAGATAAGCTGACTTAAGGTTGCGCCGTGTCACCGGAACCTCATATGGAGGAGGGGGATAACAAAACCAAACAAAAACCCCTCGTAAATTAACGTGGCCGCAACCCTATCCGGATATTCACTTAGATACGGGGGCATCCTTTCCACCCTCACCGGCGACCGCCCCTTGACCAACTGAAGTGGACTGAGGGCCTGACCGCCTACCCTTCCGCATACATTTTGAGGCCCCGTGTGAGGAGCCATTGCACTCCGAACAGACATGCTTAAATTTACAGGTGGCCCCGAACTTACACTGGCCATCGTTGAATTGCCAGCAGAACCCCAGTTTTGACCCGGAACCTTGCCCGGATTGACTAGACTGGCCCCCTTGGCCAACACTCCCGGGAAAGGACTGCTTAGCCTGCGCCGTAACCCGCAACCACAACGCAATATCCTTTTGATCCCACCGGATCGCCGTCCGGACCGCCTTCCGCTGGCGAAATTGCTCATCATACCGCAACCACGCCTGGCCCCTGTACGCCCGATAGGCCTCCCCGATGGCATCAAAGTAACAAAACAACGCCGAGCAATTTTCCGGCGCCTTTTCCCCGATCACGCTTGCCAAAATAGCGAAAGCTTGCGACCAGTTGGCGAACGTCTGCGGGATAAGCCTATACCGCCGGCGTTCTTCTTCCTCTTTCTTACTCTCGTCCCGCTTGCCCTTATCCAAATTGAACTTTGCAAGCGGCAGAAGAGAAAATATCTCCACGTATTCATCCTTCCAAATCCATTTGCGTACCTCTTGCTTCAGGTGAGCCCCTAACGGGCCCTCGAAACAGACATAAACCTCGCCCCGAGCGCGATCATCAAGCCGAATCCTATCCCCATCCTTCAGCGCCTCGGTTTGGACCGACACTGCTACCGCTTCCTTTGCCACCCCCGGGACCTACCCGACCATGGACCGCGACTGTACCTCACGAGGCCCTTCCCATACCAACACAGGAGACCCCGTCGGCGCTACCGGCGCCGCTGTCCTATTTAAGCGCCCGACTAGCTCGCGCAAACAACCCACTAAATCTGTTAAACCATCGCGCCCGGCAACGCCACTACCGACAGCCGCTACCCCGCTCGCTGACCCACCCCCAACACCCGACATGAAAATTGCTGGGTACGGTAACGTAGGAGTTACACACTCACCAGGCTGCCCAGGCGCTGTATTCCCGCCAGCCGGAAAATCCTGACCGCGATGCGACTCATCCAGCTCTCAATCTTCCAAATCCTCTCTCGCCGCCGACTGGTACTCGCACCGACATCTACGACACGGGGATCCCGGCACGCTGACCGATGGGCCGGCAACCTGCCGCCCGACCGCAGGGACCCAGACTTCCGACCAGACCTGTTGCCTCGTCGTCTTCGCTGATCTTGGCGTCCTCACCGATGCTCCAGAACATCACCATGCGGGGCGGCCGTCTACTGCCCTCCGAACACAACAGCTGAAGGCGGGGGTGTGACATGGAGCCCGGCCTGCGACTCCTTGGTAACCGCCGAGCCCCGTCGCAGCTGGGGATTCCTGCCAGGACGCAGGCCCTGGGAGGAAGCGCCCGTCCCAGCAGCCTGGCCTGCAGCGTCCCTTGAAGGGCTCCCCCTGCGACGCCGGGCCCGCGGGGCCATGTCTGGACTAAGGCGCTCTGGTGGGCGAGTTCTACGGGAGCGGCGGGGTGACCTAGCCTGAGCAGCCGCCGCTCCCCCCGAAGCCCTCTGCTTTATTACAGCAGGGGCAGACATCAACAGCTCTCCCCCCACCGCTGTATCCCCATCGTCTAAGAGGGGAGCGGGGGAGGGGAGCGCATCAGCGCGGGCTGCCGACCCATGCGCTGATGAGCAATGACGTCCGCCAGTGCTGTTCTCGCGCCTCCCATTAAATAACGCTATATTGTAATAGTTCAGACTTTTACGCATGCAGCAATACCAATTTTGTTTACTTTTTTTATTTTTTACATTACTTTAGGGGGAAAATGGGAAAAGGTTTTTTTAACTATTTGTTTTTAATTTTTTTCACTACTAAAAACTTTTTTGCACTTTTTTTACACACTTTATTAGCCTCCCTAGGGGATTTGAACCAGCGATCATACTAACGTATTGCAGTATATTGTCATTTTTACAGGCTTAAGTTAAGTGAAGGCAGCTCTGGGTGCCATCATTAGGCCCATGAGCTGCCATTACAATCATTGTCACCCCCTGATCTAACTGGGGGGGTGATGAAATGTCAGAGGGGGCCGCCCCCCTTTTTTCAATGCCTCAGATGCTCGCGATCGACCGCAGCATTTGAGGGGTTAAACAGCTAGGAACAGCACGATCACTGCTCCCGACTGTTAGTCCCGGGTGTCCACTGTAAAACACAGCCGACACACGCAGCATATGGAGCGCACTCCAAACATCACCACCCGCACCCGGATGTAATAGCACGTCACGGTGCACAAAGGGGTTAATGTTCTCTTTTACGCAAAAATAATAATTGCAAGAAATTGGATGGCTGGTAAATCCCCAATTGTTATGGATTGGTTGAAGTTGGTTAAGACAATTAAAGAATATGAGAAAATAAGAGCAGACAAGAAAAATTTTATAAAAAAGTGGGAGGAAATATTGGGGATATGGAATTGATTGGTGTTCTATAGGAAGGTATAATTATTATTTTATCATAAGAAGGTTATAATTTTATGGTACTTAATGATCTTTGGGGTGGGAGGGGGATGGGATTGGGGAGATATATGTTGCCTGATGTAAATTGTGCAGATAAATTGTTGAGCATTATGATATTTATAATCACTGGATATTGAAATGTTGTAATGTTTTTATTACTGAAATTCAATAAAGATATGTGAAAAAAAACAAAAAACATTTGATGTGTGTTAGAATGTAAGGTAAGTGTGAGGTCATCAGTGATGTCATAATTCACCTTCTCTATAAAAGCTGCAGATCAGTCACATTCTGTTGAGCCGCTATAGACCAATAGTTTCTTGCTTTTTGGTACGTCGCTCTCACTTGACTTTTTCTTGAGTCCTGTGACTTCTAGAAATCTTGCTTTATCCAGAAGCTTCAGATCCACGATTCAGAGGTAAGAGGAAAACATGTAGAATGTTTCTTGTGAAGTATTGCAGCGAGTTCCATGTGCTGCCACTGTAAGAATGTTTCTCTTTCACCCTCTTACTGGGTTAGATTCTAAGGTCAGGCGCAATAAATGAAATACAAGATTGAGTGTATGAAAATGTATATTGTATAAAGAGTGAAATGACTGTTAGTTATTCTGAGACTTCTATGGAGATTTGTACATAGCGACAGCCATAAACAAGGAACTTTACAGAGACACTTTTTCCTTATCATCAACAATTACATGACAGGTTATAGTTACCATCCATGGTCTCCCCACACTCCAGGAAGTCTCCTTTCCAGTATGTCCCTCCTCAAGTGGCCTCCCAAGTGGCTGCCCTCATGTCATGCTTGGGTCTTTTATGCCCCCTTGTCTGCCCCTCTTAGAGACAAATAGTGTGACCTTCCTGATAAAAAGAACTTCCCCCCTCATGTAACATGCGGATATAGAATACTGGTGCCACTTATCAACCACCTTTAGCATTTATGACATCCTGAGTTTGTCCATGGGTAAGACTGGGTTCACACTACTGGTTAGCACCTGTAAGAGATACCTGTGAACCTCGGGGTCATTTATTGTGAGAATCAGGGTAAACAATAGGAATCTTGCAAACTGATGAGACGCATTTCATTAAGAAACGCAACTATACCCATGATCCTCCATCTTTGATTTACCCAAATAAAATACCCTATATAATATTACATATAACCTTATATGTGGCTTTCATTTTCTGAAACCTTTAAATTCTTACACCACCAGAGGGCGCAGTGTAGAGGAGTGCCGCTGTCTCCTCTGGCTGCACTGTCCTGTCTCTGCCTTGGGAGGGCGCTCTTAATGCAGTTATCACATGTTTATTGGGGAGGGGGCTGATAATTGAGGACAGAGAAGTCTAGAATCTATTTTCTTTTTGTAAGATGATTTAGAAACAAGTAACCACACAATGATTTCTCGCCTCAGCAGATTTGTGGATATGAAGATCATGAATAGAAAACATCAGACATTCTGTGTGGACACAAATCAAGAGCTCAGAAATGCTTTGGACACCTGGGATTTGGTGGAAGAAGACGTCTTAGGAGCCTGTGTCCCTTATTTCATCCAGGAGAAGGTGGCTGAAGATCTCTTCACTTATACGGATGTGTTTCAGAAAGCCATTCTGAGTAGCCTATTACCATCTCAATACAACGCCGCCATGTGCCGCTTCTTCATCAGAGTCATTCAGTACAGAAGAGACGCGGCACACTACCTGAAGGAATATATAATCAATGTGCTATGTGAGCACTTGAAGGTGGAGTACATGAAGGGACAATACTATTCCTACGCCATGACTAAGAAGGTTATTGTCTGGCTGAGCATCCTCCATCTTGAAGCGGTGGTCGGGGAACTGAGATACAACATCGTTTATGAGGATTTCAATGATGCCATTGTCGACACTTTGACAGAAGTGACATCTCTGTGTGCTACAGTCATCATGCCACACATCTTGGACATGCTGCCAGTGCTGGGCCAAGTGGTCAAAAATGCTCCTGACCAACTATCTAAGGAGACGTTGTGCTATGCTATAAGACGTTTATGCGGCAGCATCCAAGAATATATTGTGAAGGGTGGCAGCTGCAAAGTGCAACTTATGAAGGCCATAAGCAACATGAAGGCCAACATTTCCACCTGGTTGCCTGATGTCCATGCTGAGCTTCAAGACTCCACCAAAGTTGCCCTGGAATTCTTTACTGTACCCGAATCATCGGAAAACCAGCCGACCGAGCCAGGCAATGACGAGTTACAGACCCTTCCTCACGCCGAGCTCCTAGAAAAGTACAGGGAGCAATTTGCTGCGGAGAATAAGGAACTGGAAGATACAGAGAAGCAGCGTATTGGGATGAACATGCTTGTGACATCTCTGGTATCTGGCAGGAAAATAACAAAAGATTTCCTTCAGTTTCTGCTCAATGCCCTGAAGAATGCGGACCCAAAGGCCAAAATGACAGCAGCTATGTTCTTCAATGAGGCTTTGAAGCATTCAAGACTTATAAAGCAGAAATACCAAGAGTGCGCAATCCAACATCTGCTGAAGATCATAGAAGAGGACGATAACATCTTGTGCAGCATCGCCATGGAGGCACTGGGGAATGCCACCACCGGAGCTACAAGACTGGTGGAGAGCTACAAGAATAAGATCATTGCCCACATGGAGTTTAGACTATCAAAAACCAGCAGCATCAAGATCATCATGGCGGCACTGAGGGCGCTGTCCTCCATTATCAGACGCCTGAAGCTTTCTGTCCTCAGTAGACAATTCATTAAAATATCCCGGGAGCATATGGACTATCCGGATGGAGAAGTCCAGATTGCGGCCATAAACCTGTTAAGGGATCTGACAGAGAGCTGCCGCCTTCTGCTATTTGGATATTTTACAGACAACGTCAGGAGCTGTATACCAACTTTACTCCTGAAATTACATAGTGACAACCAGGAGATAGTAGCAGCCAGTACTTCATCTCTGCAGACTTGCCTCTCCTACATCAAAGGAGCCAACATTCGGGGATTTTTCCGGACGGAAATCTCTCCAAACATCAATGACCTGAAATCCATCTACAGCTGTCTGGCTCATAACCACCCAAAATTGATGAAGACCATGCTCCTCCAGATCCCAAGCTATCTGGTCAACTCAGAGGACAAGGAGGCTGTAGTCAGACATGTTGAATTTCTTAAAGATGCCATCAACCATGATGTCATGTAAGACCTGGACTTATATAGTCTCAGCCTAGCTCTGGCCACACTGCACTGCGAAGGCTTCTCATGTAATATCAGAAAAGCCAATGAAAGGGCCGTCTCCATTCTGGCCACCAAGTGGTTTTACATCGGCAGTGCCAACAAATAAAATGCATTTATCAGGGATGAACCGCTGAGGACAGAGACATCAAGGTTGTAGATCACTTCCCCATGTACTATCCAATGGTTGTGAACATCAATATCAGCTGTCAAGACTTGAACATCAATATTAACATCTAGGGGGCAGAGCTAGCAGTCTGACTTGCGAACGAGCCTCAGGCCTACATCGAGGAGTGTGAGCAAGGTGCAGACTCACCGGCCGGTGGAGTCCAGCGATGCCAGTTATCCGTCAACATTAGATGACGGAGACCAAGGACTTAGCTGGCGAGACAGACTATACAGTCAGTGTATGGGCAGCATGGTGGTGCAGTTTGGGGAATATGCCCGTCATCAGATCATAGAGACGGTGTATAATAACAACTCCACATATAATATACAGATGTAATGACACGTCAAAAAATAAAAGTCTACTCTGTTTTATATTGAAATTAATGGGTGTGCAGCCTGCAAGTGACTGAAGCTAATAAAAAGTATAGAGCACTCATTGTTTTTTATTGTAGACTAGATACTTGAATTTTTTACACTGAGATTCATATCGTAAAAGGTTTTTAAGCGGGTCACAAATGGTACAAAAGGTACACAAGAATAGAGGCCGAGCTGCAGTTCTGCTGAACGGCCGCTATGCAGTAGTCGGAACTATCTGCTTCCGGCAGTGTTGTCCAGTGCCCGGAGGCAGCTGGACTGGCAGATCGGTGCGGGGTCTCGTGTAGTAACGATTGTTTTCTCCATACATTACTGATGATTGCTCCTTGTGATACGCTGTATCGTCGATTGGCACTGGTTTTAATGGTCAGTATCGGGACATCTAAAAGGACCTTTATTTCCTCAGACACCACCATAATTAGGCATTGGAACCAACCCTTCCACCTTAGCGGGTAAAGATTAACCATCTAAAAGGTTCACTATATACACATAAGGGCTAAAGGTGAAAACACAGAGGTGCTCACCATATATCCAGCGTATAACTGTGTCCTCCAAATCTTAGGAGTGCATGGAGCAGGAGTTGTTCTAGATTCCTGTTTATATCCCAGACACGTTCATACCATTTTAGACAATGAATCGACATATCGCAAACTTGTGGCGAAACCAAGCACCACATGTAAAGAACCTATAAAAAATCTGCTAGAAGAAGGAATTGAATTAGAAGTATTAGCCAAGAAACAGGCTGAATACTTACTGATAGAATTCCCTATTGTTCCCATATTCCATGGGATGCCAAAAATCCATAACTTTTCATGGTCTTGAAACTTGGGTTATCTGTGACATAGTTGGCTAGTACTCCTGCAAACAGTCCTGCCATCAGGGTAGTACCGCTGGTACTACTGTCAGGGGCCTGGCCACAAAAGTAAAATAAAGGGGGCAGCTGCCGCTCATCAAGGTTATGATCAGCGGTAATTGGTTTGTAGAAAGGAATGGGACCCATGCAGGGGCCAGAAGCAGCGGCCAGCTCTGCAACTTGGTGAGTGACTCTGTTTTAAAGCAGCAGATTCAGTTTAATTATTTTTTTATGTTGCCCCTTCTCTCCCACCTTCCCACCGGTCTCTCTCCCCTTCCCACCGGCCTCACTCCCCTTTCCACCGGTCTCTCTCCCCTTCCCCTCCCCAGACCCCGGTCAAGCGTCATATCCACTCTGGCCCAACTCCCGCCTCGGCCACCTTCCGTTCTCTTAGCCTACTCCTCCGCCCGCTCACAGAGTCCCTGGCACTTTGGGTCCTGCTCCCATCCCACGACTTTCCGTTGCCACCTCTCCAAATCCCCTAATAATGGGGGACCCAGATGTATTTCCTCAAATGGATTCCACTGACTGTATGAAGCCCAGAAATTTCTGATGGCGGGCCTGCCTGCATACCACATATTCCGGCAATCAAGGCAATGGAATTCCATTTGCGGAAATACACCAGGTATTCCAAATATCTACAAGAATTTATTTTAATGTGAGTGGAGTATCTGCGCTCACATAATTACTTCTGCCTTGATAGTCTTATTTTATTGCAGATAGAAGACGCCCTGATGGGGTCAAAATTCTCCCTCTCCATGGACAATTTGTTTATGACATGGTGGGAGAACAAAATTTTTTCAGCCAATAATCCCTTTTACGAGTGGATTGTGTGGGATGGACGATACATCGATGACTTTTTTTTTGTTTAGGGGTCGTGATGTGGCGCCTGTACCACCATTTATGGAATACAATAAAACCAATATATTTAATTTACAATGTTACAGGCTCGGCATCCATGGATTCTGTTACCTTCTTTGAGATTATGTAACAGGGGAATTGTAATACAGAAAAGGAATAATTTTGTGAACCCTCTTCGGGCACACAAAATTGTTGCTAATTAACATCCCCCATATGTCTACTTTAGTTTGGCATTGTTTTTTGAACATCCTTTTATTTTTCTATGACATCACAAGGCTTAGAACTTTAGCAGCAATTTCTCACATTTTCAAGAAAATTTCAAAAGGCCATTTTTACAGGGACCAGTTCAGTTGTGAAGTGGCTTTGAGGGCCTTATATATTAGAAACCCCCAAAAAGTCACCCCTTTTTAAAAACTTCACCCCTCAAAGTATTCAAAACAGCATTTAGAAAATGTCTTAACCCTTTACACATTTCACAGGAATTAAAGCAAAGTAGAGGTGAAATTTACAAATTTCATATTTTTTTGCAGAAATACATTTTTAATACAATTTTTTTTATAACACAGAAGGTTTTACCAGAGAAATGCAACTCAATATTTGTTGCCCAGTTTCTGCAGTTTTAGGAAATATCCCACATGTGGCCCTAGCATGCTACTGGACTGAAGCACCGGCCTCAGAAGCAAAGGAGCACCTAGTGGATTTTGGGGCCTTATTTTTGTTAGAATACATTTTAGGCATCATGTCAGGTTTGAAGGGCTCTTGCGGTTCCAAAACAGTCAAAATCCCCCAAAAGTGACCCCATCTGGGAAACTACACACCTCAAGGAAATTATCTAGAGGTACAGTGAGCATTTTGACCGCACAGGTTTTTTACAGAAATTATTGGAAGTAGGCCATGAAAATTAAAATCAACATTTTTTCAAAGAAAATGTAGGTTTAGCGATTTTTTTTCTCATTTTCACAAGGACTAAAGGAGAAAAAGCACCGTAAAATTTGTAAAGCAATTTCTCCCGAGTAAAAAAATACCCCACATGTGGTAATAAACGGTTGTTTGGAGACACGGCAGGGCTTAGAAGAGAAAGAGCGCTATTTGGCTTTTGGAGCTCAAATTTAGCAGGAATGGTTTGCGGAGGCCATGTCACATTTACAAAGCCCCTGAGGGGAAAAAACAATGAAAACGCCCAAAAAGTGACACCATTTAGGAAACTACACCTCTTGAGGAATTCCTCTAGGGGTGTAGTGAGCATTTTGACTCCACAGATTTTTTGCATAAATTATTGGAAGTAGGCCCTGAAAATGACAATCTAACTTATTTCAAAGAAAATGTAGGTTTAGCTAATTTTTTCTCATTTCCACAAAGACTGAAGGAGAAAAAGCACCATAAAATTTGTAAAGCAATTTCTCCCGAGTAAAACAATACCCCACATGTGGTAATAAACGGCTGTTTGGACACACGGCGAAGCTGAGAAGGGAAAGAGCACTATTTGGCTTTTGGAGATCACATTAAGCAGGAATGGTTTGCGGAGGCCAGGTCACATTTACAAAGCCCCTGAGGAGACAAAACAGGGGAAAACCCCCACAAGTGACCCCATTTCGGAAACTACACCCATTGAGGAAATTATCTAGGGGTATAGTGAGTGTTTTGACTCCACAGGTTTTTTGCATAAATTATTGGAAGTAGGCCCTGAAAATGACAATCTAACTTATTTCAAAGAAAATGTAGGTTTAGCTAATTTTTTCTCATTTCCACAAAGACTGAAGGAGAAAAAGCACCATAAAATTTGTAAAGCAATTTCTCCCGAGTAAAACAATACCCCACATGTGGTAATAAACGGCTGTTTGGACACACGGCGAAGCTGAGAAGGGAAAGAGCACTATTTGGCTTTTGGAGATCACATTAAGCAGGAATGGTTTGCGGAGGCCAGGTCACATTTACAAAGCCCCTGAGGAGACAAAACAGGGGAAAACCCCCACAAGTGACCCCATTTCGGAAACTACACCCATTGAGGAAATTATCTAGGGGTATAGTGAGTGTTTTGACTCCACAGGTTTTTTGCATAAATTATTGGAAGTAGGCCCTGAAAATGACAATCTAACTTATTTCAAAGAAAATGTAGGTTTAGCTAATTTTTTCTCATTTCCACAAAGACTGAAGGAGAAAAAGCACCATAAAATTTGTAAAGCAATTTCTCCCGAGTAAAACAATACCCCACATGTGGTAATAAACGGCTGTTTGGACACACGGCGAAGCTGAGAAGGGAAAGAGCACTATTTGGCTTTTGGAGATCACATTAAGCAGGAATGGTTTGCGGAGGCCAGGTCACATTTACAAAGCCCCTGAGGAGACAAAACAGGGGAAAACCCCCACAATTGACCCCATTTCGGAAACTACACCCATTGAGGAAATTATCTAGGGGTATAGTGAGTGTTTTGACTCCACAGGTTTTTTGCATAAATTATTGGAAGTAGGCCCTGAAAATGACAATCTAACTTATTTCAAAGAAAATGTAGGTTTAGCTAATTTTTTCTCATTTCCACAAAGACTGAAGGAGAAAAAGCACCATAAAATTTGTAAAGCAATTTCTCCCGAGTAAAACAATACCCCACATGTGGTAATAAACGGCTGTTTGGACACACGGCGAAGCTGAGAAGGGAAAGAGCACTATTTGGCTTTTGGAGATCACATTAAGCAGGAATTTGTTTGCGGAGGCCATGTCACATTTACAAAGCCCCTGAGGGGAAAAAACAATGAAAACGCCCAAAAAGTGACACCATTTAGGAAACTACACCTCTTGAGGAATTCCTCTAGGGGTGTAGTGAGCATTTTGACTCCACAGATTTTTCATAGAATTTATTAGAATTCGGGCAGTGAAAATAAAAACAATCCTTTTTCTTCAATAAGACGTAGCTTTAGCTCAAATTTTTTCATTTTCGCAACAAATAAAGGAAAAAAAAGAACCCAACATTTGTAAAGCAATTTCTCCCGAGTACGGCAATACCCCATATGTGGTCATAAACTGCTGTTTGGGCACACGGCAGGGCTCAGAAGGGAAGGACCGCCATTTGGAGTGCAGATGTTGCTGGATTGGTTTCTGGGCGCCTGTGGGCCCAAAACAGTGGAAACCCCCCAGAAGTGACCCCATTTTGGAAACTACACCCCTCAATGCATTTACCTAGGGGTGTAGTAAGCATTTTAACCCTGCAGGTGATTGGCAGAAATTGGTGTGCACTCGATGTTGCAGAGTGAAAATGGAATTTTTTTCCATAGATATGCCAATATGCGGTGCCCAGCTTGTGCCATCATAACAAGACAGCTCTCTAATTATTATGCTGGGTTTCCTGGTTTTAGAAACACACTACATGTGGCCCTAATCTCTTGCCTGGACAGTCGACCAGGCTCAGGAGTGAAAGCGTACCATTTAAAATTGAGGCCTAATTTGGCGATTTACAAAGTATTGGTTCACAACTGCAGAGGCTCTGATGTGAAATAATAAAAATAAACCCCTGAGAAGTGACCCCATTATGGAAACTGCACCCCTCAAGGCATTTATTAAGGGGTGTAGTGAGCATTTTCACCCCACAGGTCTTTTCCATAAATGAATGCGCTGTGGATGGTGCAAATTAAAAATTTATATTTTTCCCTAGATATGCCATTCAGTAGCAAATATGTCGTGCCCAGCTTATGACACTGGAGAGACAAACCCCAAAAATTGCTAAAAGGGTTCTCCCGGGTATGACGATGCCATAAATGTGGAAGGAAACTGCTGTTTGGGGACGCTGTAGGGTTCAGATGGGAGGAAATGCCATTTGGCTTTTGGAGCGTGGATTTTGCTTGGTAGTAGTTTTGTTTGGAGTCTTACTGGTGTTTCCGTTTATAATGTGGGGGCCAGTGGCGTAGCTATAGGGGTCGCAGCGGTCGCAATTGAGACCGGGCCCCGAAGCCTGGGGGGCCCACGGCCCCCCCACCACATTTTCGTGAGGTTACTTATGTAAAAACGCTGCATAAGCAGCATTAAAGTTGGACAGATGCCGTTTGCTAAAGGACCTTTAATGATGTCATGCCCATGTGACCTGATTCGCCTTTGAGGAACAGAAGCCACGCCCACCGATCAGGTCCTTCTATCACAGTATAGCAGCAGCAGAGTCGGCAGAAGAGAAGGCACGTCCACCTCTCAGGTCCTGGTGAGCGCTTCCTTATCCCCCTCTCTCCCTGCATCCCTCATTGTCTCTTCTTTACTTGTCTCTCCTCACCCCAACTCCTGTAGGGTTAGTTACATTTTTTAATTCACCATGCGTTTTGCTGCAATTTTCGTAATCGCGGCAAAAATGGCGCGGTTTTGCCGCGATTTTCGTAATCGCGGCAAAAATGGCGCGGTTTTGCCGCGATTATGACATTTGCAGCAAACCACACCATTCATATTAGTACCCTATCTCCTACATAAGGAGATTGGCGCTATAATGTAGGTGACAGTAATGCTTTTTATTTAGAAAAACTATCTATTTTAAACCACTTTATGAGTGATTTTTAGCGTTATGCTAATAAGTTTCTTAATACCCAAGTGGGCGTGTTTTACTTTAGACCAAGTGGGCGTTGTACAGAGGAGTGCATAACGCTGACCAATCGGCATCATGCACTCCTCTCCATTCATTTACACTGCACTAGCGATATAGTTATATCACTATGTGCAGCCTCATACACAAGCCCTAACATTACTACAGTGTCCTGATAATGAATACACATGACCATCCAGCCTGGACGTCATGTGTACTCAGAATCCTGACACTTCTGAATCTTTTCTGTGAGATTTCCAGCAAGGGAAACGAAATCTCGTTTACCTCGTAATCTCGCGAGATTTCGTATCCGTTGCTGGAATCTCACAGAAAAGATTCAGAAGTGTCAGGATTCTGAGTACACATGACGTCCAGGCTGGATTTCATGTGTATTCATTATCAGGACACTGTAGTAATGTTAGGGTTTGTGTATGAGGCTGCACATAGTGATATATCTATATCGCTAGTGCAGTGTAAATGAATGGAGAGGAGTGCATGATGCCGATTGGTCAGTGTCATACACTCCTCTATACAACGCCCACTTGGTCTAAAGTAAAAACACGCCCACTTGGGCATTAAGCAACTCATTAGCATAAACCAAAATCGCTAATAAAGTTGTAAAAATAGATTGTTTTTTTAAATAAAAAGCATTACTGTCACCTACATTACAGTGCCAATCTCCTTATATAGGAGACAGGGCACTTATAATGTGGTGACAGGGCCTCTTTAACTACGCCCCTGAGACCCAGCAATTGAGCTGAAAGCTGTGGGCCATCAGCCATTAACTGGGGGGGGGGGGCCCCATGAAGGACTGTTGCATCGGGCCCATGAGCCTTTAGCTACGCCCCACATATGTAAGCCGGGCAGGGTATAAAAGGGGCATAGTCAGGTGGTATAATAATGGGGTAAAAAAAAACAATAAAATGATCCATAGATGTGTGTTACGCTGTGACACAATCCTTTCTGCACAGGCCAGTGTCGCACTGATATATGGCGTCCTTTCTTATCCCCCTTTTGGTCCACACTCCGCGCCTTTGCAGTTTGGGGAATTTTGCTGGGAAGTGTTGTCCTGGTATAATACGGGCACCCTCCAGCTGATATGTTTGGGCCCTCCCTTTCCTGGTTCCCTAATTTTAGGTCCTTGATAAATCGCCTCTTCAAACAGAAGAAATGTTCCCCTCGGGCACAACTGCATATTTTTTTATTTCCTGACTTATTGGAGCCATAACTAATTTTATTTTTCATAGACGTAGCGGTATGAGGACTGGTTTGTTGCGGGACGAGCTGTAGTTATTATTGGTACCATTTTGGGGTACATGCAACTTTTTGATCACCTTTTATCCTATTTTTTGGGATGCCAGGTAAACCAAAAAACGCAATTCTGGCACAGCTTTTTTCGTTTTTTGTATACAGCGTTCACCATGCGTTATAAACTACATGTTAACTTTATTCTGCGGGTCAGTACGATCCCGGCGATACCTAATTTATAGAACTTTTTCATGTTTTACAACTTTTTGCACAATAAAATTACTTTTGTAAAAAGAATGTATTTTTTCTGTCGCCAAGTTGTGAGAACCATAACGTTTAAAAATTTTTGTCGACGGAGCTGTATGAGGGCTTGTTTTTTGCGGGACGAGCTATAGTTTTTATAGGTACCATTTTTGGATACGTGCGACTTTTTGATCACTTTTTATTCTAATATTTATAGGGCAAAGTGACCAAAAAACAGAAAATCTGGTAACGTTTTTTACGGGTTTTTTTTACGCTGTTCACCGCGTGCAATAAATAATATAATATTTTGATACCTCCGGTCGTTACGGTCGTGGCGATACCAAATACATATGGTTTATTGTTATTTTTCAATAATAAAGGACTTGATAAGAGTAAAAGGGGGATTGTGTTTTATTTGATTACTTGAAACTTTTATTGTTTTCAAACTTTTATTTTTTGCACTTTTTTTTACACTTTTTTATACTTTTTTTTACACTTTTTCTCAAGTCCCACTAGGGGACTTGAAGGTCCAACGGTCAGATTTTTTTTTTTTCTAATACATTGCACTACCTATGTAGTGCAATGTATTAGATCTGTCAGTCATTCACTGACAGCAAGCCGATTAGGCTTCGCCTCCCGGCAGGGCCTAAATCGGCTTCCGTAATGGCAGAGCAGGAGACCATTGTGTCTCCTGTTGCCATAACAGCAGTCACAAGTCCTGATTGCCTGTCAGGGCTGGCGATCTGCTAGTAACCGCTACGATGCAGCAATCGCTTTCGATTGCTGCATCGAAGGAGTTAATGGCAGGGATCGGAGCTAGCTCCGGTTCCTGCCGTTACAGGTGGATGTCAGCTGTACAGTACAGCTGACTTCCACCGCTGATGGCGCCGGATCAGCTCCTGACCCGGCGCCATCTTGCTAGCAGCTACGGAAGCCTATCAGGCTCCGCCGCCGGGCAGATCTTGACTGGCTTCGGTGCTAGGCAGACCGGGAGGCCAGTATTAGGCCTCCGGTTGCCATTGCAGCCACCGGAACCCCGGCAATTTCATTATTGGGGTTCCGATGAGCTGCAAACACCTTAAGTGCAGCGATCGCGTTTGAGCGCTGCACTTAAGGGGTTAATGGCGGGGATCAAAGCTAATTTCGGTCCCCGCCGTTACAGCTGGATGTCAGCTGTAAGATACAGCTGAGATCCGGTGATGGAAGGCACCGGCTCAGCTTCTGAGCCGGTCCCAAACATTCGGCGTATAGGTACGTCAAGACGCGGGAAGTCAATGCTTTCCATGACGTACCTATACGGCAAATGTCGGGAAGGGGTTAACAATGGATGTTAAGAAGGGCATCAAAACAAAGGACACAATAATCCATCTTGTTTAATAATAAATACTGAAGCACGAGAGATCAATTACCAGTTTCTTCAACGGCATAGAGCCAAAAGTTTGGAGAAATATCAAAACATTATTCAGAAAAAATGAACCCATGTTAAATCCGGATCCAGTCCTGACACAAATTGTGGGTAAAGGCAGCCCTTGGGTCACCTAGAGGATGAGATCTCTTAGTTACATGTTACAAGTCTTTTTTACAGTGTCGCTAACAACAAAACTTGACTTTCCCAAAAAGTTTTTTATTTTTTCAAAAGTACTTACGATATTGATGCGTTTATAAAAATTGTACTAAGCATCATGTAATTTATGCCATTAAATGCAAACAATGTGATCGCGTGTATGTACGGATGTAGCCATCTTTATCTTGACTCGGATAACTTGCTGAAGCGTGATATCACACAACAAAAGTCGTTAAAAAGTCACTGAAAAAATACAGCCACTGTGTATTTAAAGAGGCTCTGTCACCACATTATAAGTGCCCTATCTTCTACATAATGTGATCGGCGCTGTAATGTAGATTACATCAGTGTTTTTTAATTAGAAAAATTATCATTTTTGACGGAGTTATGACCTTTATTAGCTTTATGCTAATGAGTTTCTCAATGGACAACTGGGCGTGTTTTACTATATGGCCAAGTGGGCGTTGTAAAGAGGAGTGTATGACGCTGACCAATCAGCGACCAATCAGCGTCATACACTTCTCTCCATTCATTTACACGGCAGATAGCGATATACTGTATCTATATCGCTATTTGCAGTCGCATAAACACACTATAACGCTACTCATGTGTCATGACAATGAATATACATTACCTCCAGCCAGGACGTGACGTGTATTCATTCTCCTGACCACTTCTGTAGCGTCTCTGTGATTTACAGCATAGCAGGGGTAGTCTCGCGAGATTACGCTGTAAACTGTCATTCACAGCGAGATCTCGCTGTGCTGTGCTGTAAATCACAGAGACGTGCAGAGAAGTGGTTTGGAGAATGAATACACATCACGTCCTGGCTGGAGGTAATGTATATTCATGGTCATGACACATGAGTAGCGTTATAGTGTGTTTGTGTGACTGCACATAGCGATATAGATATATCGCTATCTGCAGAGTAAATGAATGGAGAGAAGTGTATGACGCTGATTTGTCACTGATTGGTCAGCGTCATACACTCCTCTGTACAACGCCCACTTGGTCATATAGTAAAACACGCCCAGTTGTCCATTGAGAAAGTCATTAGCATAAAGCTAAAATAGGTCATAACTCCGTCAAAAATTATCGTTTTTCTAAATAAAAAACACTGCTATAATCTACATTACAGCGCCAATCACATTATGTAGAAGATAGTGCACTTATAATGTGGTGACAGAGCCTCTTTAAGGCGTTGAAAGTCAAGATAAAGCCGGCTACATCTGTAGGGCGCACGATTAGAAACTTAAAAACGCGCATTGTAGAACACATTTCAGATACAAAAACAAAAAAAACACTAATGCCTCTCTGGTGCAGAAAAACACTTCTTAGAAACACATAATGGTAATTTTTAAAGCTTATGGGGGAAATGTATTAACCTTTCTACGCCAGTTTTCTAAAAGGGGGCTTCCCAAAAGGGGGCAAGGTGACAGCAGCTCAACAAATTTATAATAATTTACACCTGGCGTAAACTATAGTCGAAATCTACTCCTGCTAATAACTGGCAAAAATGTCACTATGTGGAGCGTAGCAAGGTAGAGGCCCATGCCAGGCTCCTCTCCGTCCCCTCTATCGGACAATTAAATAAAAAATGAATGCTCACCTCACCACTCCTCTTCTGGTCCCCTCATGTTCTCTCCGCAGCCTGCGGCTCATACAATGCAATGATGACGTTGAGTGCTGTGTCGCATATAAAGGACCTGACGCTGCTCGGTGTCAGTGCATTGTATGGGCAGCAGGGAGCCTTAGGGGATCAAGGGGGAAGAAGAGAAGCGGAGAAAAGATTATACTTATTTTTTATTTTACATTTTGTCCGATGGGTAGGGGGAATAGATGGAGCATGGTCGCGGTCGCTGCATAACGATTGTGGCGCAAGAACGGCCGAAAGATGTGACACATTTAATAAATGTATTGCATCTTACTCCAACTTTCTTTATATTAAGACTGGCATATGAAATGCCATCTTAATAAATTCCCCCCAATGTTTTTATGGCCTTGAAGAAACCAAAGACGGGTGGATATTGGAGAAGACACTTCCTGAATAGGGAGGCGTTTCCTTCGATCTGCAGCTTCATACAAGATTCCCGAAGGATCTTAATTGGAGGAATGATCTGTTATATGTTTACTTAAGTGGAATAACACTTAATACACAATGTATATATCAACGACATAGCATAACAGTCATTTTCCTCTCATAATATGCAGTTTGATGACTTTTATGTCGATTTGTTTTTTAAATATTGCATATTTAAATATGGTGCTAAACTCCTGTTAAATAAAGATTCAGCTTCTCCCCTACTTGAGTAGCTGTGCAGCACCTGCACGAATTTGAGAATTTGCCTCTGTGGTCATGTGATCACAGGTCCTGCACACATAACACAACAGCACTACACAAACTATTTATGCAGTTTGTTCACTAGATGGCAGCAAAGCACTGAAATGATATACACATACACGTTTACATAGGTGGCATACATGTTTACATAGGTGACGCGCTTGGTGCTCAACTTGTAAATAAAAACACAACAATCAAAAGTATCATCAACTATAAGTTTATAATCCATGCCCACCTGCGGCTGCTGCTACGCATATCCTCACCATTGTGGTCGGACAGTCTGAAGGTGACAGTGGAGAGGATTATTTTCAGACACTTCTACACTGGTTTGGACTGGTTCACTGGTTTCTCAGTTTGATCGGCTGCTTGTCTCATTTGAATTAAGAACCTCCTGAGCTCAGGACAAGGGGCAAATAACAGAAAAAGTCTCTCTCCACCTGCAGCAAAATGGACAAAGTGGTTCCCCCCATTCCTCACACTGGCCCCAGAAGAAACTGCTATGGCGAAATTGCAGTTGGCAACATGTTGTCAGCAATCCTGTATTTAATAGAAGTGCATGTTCTGCACTGTGTGACCGAGGCCTAAATCTTTTCATGCATATTTTGAGCTCTCAGATTTTTTCAGGGACATATTATACGATATGTAACAAACGTGGTGTTTCCTTCGAGGATTCTTACAACATTTAAAAAACACAGGGAAATATGACCTGGAAATCCACAGACACTTCCCCCCTGCCCTTTCTCATTAGTTACAACTTGTCAATAAATATGTCCTCCTGTATAACATTTTATATATGAGTAGGAAATGTCCCTACAAATTAGAAAAGATTTGGTCCCGATGGGTTAAGCTGAAAGGAACGGCTATGTAACTTGTAGCTCAAATGTGAAGGAAATCATTATCTATCCTTATAACTAAGGCTTCGTTCACATCGGCGTTGGGACTCCGTTCATGGGTTCCGTCGGACCTTTTCGCCAGGGGAACCCATGAACGGACTCCAAACTGAAACCATAGGTTTCCGTTTGCATCACCATTGATTTTAATGGTGACGGATTCGGTGCAAATGGTTTCCATTTGTCACCGTTGTGTAAGGGTTCTGTTATTTTGACGGAATAAATACCATAGTCGACTGTGCTATTCATTCTGTCAAAACGATGGAACCCTCACACAACGGTGATAAACGGAAACCATTTGCACCGGATCCGTCACCATTGAAATCCATGGTGATGCAAACGGAAACCTATGGTTTCTGTTTCTTTCAGTTTGGATTCCGTTCATGGGTTCCTCTGACGGAAAGGTTCGACGGAATCCATGAACAGAGTCCTGATGCAGATGTGAATGAAGCCTTAGATGAGGAAATGGACGCTTCTCTGTGTGACTGGTTGGGTTTGTTGGTTAAATAGAATTCAATGTGTTATTATTTGCTTTTCATGCTTTGTAGTTTTTTTGTCCGTTTTTTTTTTTTGCAAAATTATAAATTAAACCTTTGAAAAGTGAAAAAAAAATGGCAGGAAAACAGTTACCAATTTTCAGATTACTATTCAGATCACTAAAATTCTAATGCCAATTTAATAAAATGTGGTGAAAATCCACATGTGAACAGACTCTAATTGAAGCTGAAGGATCTCCAGCTCGTCTTGGTGGCCGTACAACTTATTTTTCCTTTTTGTACACAATCCCCCCCAGTACTATATTGTAAAGCTTAGACACTGTTTTCTTATTTTCTCCTGTATGTATTCTGTCGTATTAGGCAATGTGATTATTGTGTATTTTTTATATGGCTCCCATTAGTGGAATGAAGGGAAAACTTTTCCATAAGGGAGAGATGTGGGAAGGTTTTTCCTGCTTTCCTCTGATGGGATCAGATACAACAGCGATCAAACTGACCTGACAATACAAGCACGTGATACAGCCTGGAATGGAGAACATCAGTATATTGTAAAGGTTTTTGGTTTTTTTTATGTTTTGTGGCCATATAAACCCATTTAAATGTTCCTGGAAAACTCCTTGAAATATGTAGTAAATTTCATTTAGTGTTAAGTACACTGTATTATTAGGGCGCTGTACTATAGCAGTATTGTATTGTATGGTGCTAATATTGTCTGACACTTATTTTGGCTCCCAGCAGTGTGTTCGGTCCGGAACTTGCGGCCGAAATACGTTCCGTCCATTACGGACGTAATGTGCTCGTGTGAATCCAGCCTTACTCTCGTCAGACATTCCTCTATTCAAATTTAATTTCTCTAACGGCAAAAGAGAGAAAATCTCAACATATTCATCACGCCAAATACGATCTCTAATCTCCGTCTTAAGGGAGCTCTCAAAACAAACATTTGGCTAACCGAACCCCATGCAGTTGAACCGCAACAGGAGCGCCAGACCCACCAGCACTCCCAGTGACTTTAGAACCTAGCGCCGCAGCCCCAGATACCGAACCGTACCATGCCGCAACAGGAGAAGGAGCAAGGGGGACCACAGGTGGTGGGACCTCACGCTGCACCAAAGCCTCTCTAACACCAGCCAGTAATTGAGCCACTACCTGTCCCAAATCAGACACTGTCAAGCTGGGGGCTCCTGACTATGGTGTGAGCAGGGCTCAGGAAGCCTTGACCTCCTAGCTAGTCTTGACTTGGGGATTAGCGGCATATCCCTGAGCACCCCTGATGGTAAGTCTGTTTAACCTTTACCTACCAATGTCCACCACCCCGGTCTCCTTCTGCTTTATGGGAGGCTTCTGTTCTCCCTGAGGTCACCTCAGGAGCAGGACGTAGAAGAATATTTATCACCGCTTAACTGCAGTAACTCTGCTCAATCTTTATTAAAACCATAAAGAAGTACAAAATGTAAAAAAAAATGCAGCTCACCAAAAGACAATTAGGAAACAATGTAAGCGTCGTCTTTACCAAATCTGTACTTTTATCAATGAGAAAGGTTAAAACAACAAGCAATAGACAGACGACAATTACAGAGAGAGAAGAAAAAAATTGAATGGTCGGGCACTACAGCGAGGTAGCAGAGTGGAGGGGGTTAGCGGTCAACCACTCAGAAAATGCCTGAGATTTTACTTCAACAATCGGCAGAGTTGCTGGATTCTGAATATCAGTGAATGTGGCCAAACATTTAGATTTGTACCGGGGAATTGTAGACTTCCAATGTCTAGGCACAACCTAGTCTGAATAAATGGAGGAGAACCTTCTTCTGGAAAGAAATAGATCTGCAGAGAATGGAGCGGAGAGGGCATGTTCAAAGAGAGCATTTATTGCCAACCAAAATGGTGCGATGTGCCTACAATCCCATCAGATGTCAGTAAGCGTACCTACCATTCCCCCACAGCTCCAACATGTCTCCAAACACTACATGGGTAAAGCCCATGGAGGACCACCAGGACTCCTGAACCAACATGTATGTAAAAGTTTTTCTAGTTTTGCACAATAAAAACACTTTTTAATTTTTTTACAAAATAATTTGTTTTTGTGACGCTGCATTCGAAGATGAACTGCATAGTTTTTCAACTAATCTGGTCCCCATGGCAGAATTATGTCTTTCCATCTGGCACCTCCAGCAGACTCCTTTCAGTCTAGTTTGATTTCTTTTAGCTCAGAGTTCCTCTTTTTCCCTTTTTTTAATTTCTTCTCTCCCCCTTTTTTTGAACTATTTCTAACAGGGGCTGTGCAGGATTAGAAAAATATGGCTGCTTTCTTCCAAAAACAGCACCACACCTATCCACAGGTTGTATTTGGTATTGCAGGTTTGCTCCATTGAAGTGAATGGTAATGAGCTGTAATACCACACACAACCTATGGACAGGTGTGGTGCTGGTTTTTGGAGAAAGCAGACAAGTTATCTTATCCTGGAGAACTCTTTGTCATGGATTGTTCTTGTGCGGAGATGCTCCCTGCATTATCCCTTTTCCTTTATGGCCGCTGATATGTACTATTCAGCTTTATGGCCTCTGTGGTAAGTACACTGCCAGTCATTAAAGGGTTAACACTTCAGACCACTGTGGGTGATGTCACAATGAACGAGGCAGCAGTGTTAATAAACTCCTGTAGTAATGATGATGAAGGTGCTGATGTCATAAACACAAATGTTTATGACATAAAGAAGATTCCACATTAGAAGGTTTTACTGCCACATTCAGCGCCATATTGGATGGGACTGAGGACCTTGAGCTTGACTTCCCCACCAATGCCGACCTGATGTAACTTGTAGGTTCTAGCAGGGAAACCCTTCACCCAAGAGCACTTCTTCATCACAGTGATGCCATCCTCTTCATACGGGTTGTCTGTAATAGAGGGGGGTTTCCAGCAGGAGATCCCCCCTATTAGCCAGAGCGGAGACAGGTGCTACAAGGAGGCATCTGGAGGACCCGTCTCAACCGAGCATCGCCCATTCATTTTAATGGGTACCCAGGAAGAGAGACATCCGCCTAGCCAACCAGATCAGCCGATTTATGTGTTTTATGTCGTTCGTTCATTGTATTGTCTTTCCTTAAAAATCTGAGAAAACGTACAAATTCTGTTACAAATTATATTTTGGCACCTTCTAAGCCCAGAGGAAGGGCAATCCTCCAGCCATGGTTTCCCTAGAGGTTTCCCCCACAGGGGGTTTTTCCTTTCCTGCGTGCTGGAGGGTGACTCTTCGTGAGTCGGAGGTTTGCCATTTTGGGTTTGGTTATATAATATAATAAAAGTATTGACCATTTAACACCCAATTATAATGTTTTGTGTCTTTATTTTGCATGACTTGGGTTAAGTCGAGTGATGTATGTGTATGCAAATTACACTTACCTATATATCTGTTCCCCATTCATAACCCACACCTTTCTCTCAAGAAGACTTGACACCGAGGGTTTGGATAAAGTGGCCACAGCAGCCATTTTATTAAGAAATAAATATAAAAGTTAGTAAACTCAATTAACCATAAATAAATAATATCCATATTATTTATTAACAAAAACAATAATAAATCAATAATGCACGAACCATAAATTATAACCCAAACACGTCAGACACCACTGACAAACAAACATTAACACATAGACTAGGAGAAGTCCTTGGAGCTATCATTAACTTTTTATGTTACCGGCTATCTGCCCCACCATTTTACCCCCAGCCGTAAAAACCCGGCTCAGAGGCACCAATATTCCTGGCAGATGCCGTAAGGTAACTGCCACCTCTCCCAAGGGATAACACCCTAAGGAAATCACACTATCCAACCGCCAGATAGTGTCCTTTCATCTTTAAAACCCGAGGCATGCGTTACTATACTGACTGTAAAGTGCAGCGTGTGTTACTATACTGACTGTAAAGTGCCGCATGTGTTACTATACTGACTGTAAAGAGCAGCATGTGTTACTATACTGACTGTAAAGTGCCGCATGTGTTACTATACTGACTGTAAAGTGCAGCGTGCGTTACTATACTGACTGTAAAGAGCAGCATGTGTTACTATACTGACTGTAAAGTGCCGCATGTGTTACTATACTGACTGTAAAGTGCCGCATGTATTACTATACTGACTGTAAAGTGCTGCATGTGTTACTATACTGACTGTAAAGTGCCGCATGTATTACTATACTGACTGTAAAGTGCAGCGTGCGTTACTATACTGACTGTAAAGTGCCGCATGTGTTACTATACTGACTGTAAAGTGCCGCATGTATTACTATACTGACTGTAAAGTGCCGCATGTGTTACTATACTGACTGTAAAGTGCCGCATGTATTACTATACTGACTGTAAAGTGCAGCGTGCGTTACTATACTGACTGTAAAGTGCCGCATGTGTTACTATACTGACTGTAAAGTGCAGCATGTGTTACTATACTGACTGTAAAGAGCAGCATGTGTTACAATACTGACTGTAAAGTGCCGCATGTATTACTATACTTACTGTAAAGTGCCGCATGTGTTACTATACTGACTGTAAAGTGCCGCGTGTGTTACTATACTGACTGTAAAGTGCAGCGTGCGTTACTATACTGACTGTAAAGTGCCGCATGTGTTACTATACTGACTGTAAAGTGCCGCATGTGTTACTATACTTACTGTAAAGTGCTGCATGTGTTACTATACTGACTGTAAAGTGCCGCATGTGTTACTATACTGACTGTAAAGTGCCGCATGTGTTACTATACTGACTGTAAAGTGCCGCATGTGTTACTATACTGACTGTAAAGTGCCGCATGTGTTACTATACTGACTGTAAAGTGCCGCATGTATTACTATACTGACTGTAAAGTGCCGCATGTGTTACTATACTGACTGTAAAGTGCCGCATGTGTTACTATACTGACTGTAAAGTGCCGCATGTGTTACTATACTGACTGTAAAGAGCAGCATGTGTTACAATACTGACTGTAAAGTGCCGCATGTATTACTATACTGACTGTAAAGTGCCGCATGTGTTACTATACTGACTGTAAAGTGCCGCATGTGTTACTATACTGACTGTAAAGAGCAGCGTGCGTTACTATACTGACTGTAAAGTGGCGCATGTGTTACTATACTGACTGTAAAGTGCCGCATGTGTTACTATACTGACTGTAAAGTGCCGCATGCGTTACTATACTGACTGTAAAGTGCCGCATGTGTTACTATACTGACTGTAAAGTGCTGCATGTGTTACTATACTGACTGTAAAGTGCCGCATGTGTTACTATACTGACTGTAAAGTGCCGCATGTGTTACTATACTGACTGTAAAGAGCAGCATGTGTTACAATACTGACTGTAAAGTGCCGCATGCGTTACTATACTTACTGTAAAGTGCCGCATGCGTTACTATACTGACTGTAAAGTGCCGCATGCGTTACTATACTGACTGTAAAGTGCAGCGTGCGTTACTATACTGACTGTAAAGTGCCGCATGTGTTACTATACTGACTGTAAAGTGCCGCATGTTTTACTATACTGACTGTAAAGTGCCGCATGCGTTACTATACTGACTGTAAAGTGCCGCGTGCGTTACTATACTGACTGTAAAGTGCAGCGTGCGTTACTATACTGACTGTAAAGTGCTGCGTGTGTTACTATACTGACTGTAAAGTGCCGCATGTGTTACTATACTGACTGTCAAGTGCCGCATGTGTTACTATACTGACTGTAAAGTGCCGCATGTGTTACTATACTGACTGTAAAGTGCCGCATGTGTTACTATACTGACTGTAAAGAGCAGCATGTGTTACTATACTGACTGTAAAGTGCCGCATGTGTTACTATACTGACTGTAAAGAGCAGCATGTGTTACAATACTGACTGTATAGTGCCGCATGTATTACTATACTTACTGTAAAGTGCCGCATGTGTTACTATACTGACTGTAAAGTGCCGCATGCGTTACTATACTGACTGTAAAGTGCAGCGTGCGTTACTATACTGACTGTAAAGTGCCGCATGTGTTACTATACTGACTGTAAAGTGCCGCATGTGTTACTATACTGACTGTAAAGTGGTGCATGTGTTACTATACAGACTGTAAAGTGCCGCATGTGTTACTATACTGACTGTAAAGTGCTGCATGTGTTACTATACTGACTGTAAAGTGCCGCATGTGTTACTATACTGACTGTAAAGTGCCGCATGTGTTACTATAATGACTGTAAAGTGCCGCATGTGTTACTATACTGACTGTAAAGTGCCGCATGTGTTACTATACTGACTGTAAAGAGCAGCATGTGTTACTATACTGACTGTAATGTGCCGCATATATTACTATACTGACTGTAAAGTGCCGCATGTGTTACTATACTGACTGTAAAGTGCCGCATGTGTTACTATACTGACTGTAAAGTGCCGCATGTGTTACTATACTGACTGTAAAGTGCTGCATGTGTTACTATACTGACTGTAAAGAGCAGCATGTGTTACAATACTGACTGTAAAGTGCCGCATGTATTACTATACTTACTGTAAAGTGCCGCATGTGTTACTATACTGACTGTAAAGTGCCGCATGCGTTACTATACTGACTGTAAAGTGCAGCGTGCGTTACTATACTGACTGTAAAGTGCAGCGTGTGTTACCATACTGACTGTAAAGTGCCGCATGTGTTACTATACTGACTGTAAAGTGCCGCATGTGTTACTATACTGACTGTAAAGAGCAGCATGTGTTACTATACTGACTGTAAAGTGCCGCATGTGTTACTATACTGACTGTAAAGTGCCGCATGTGTTACTATACTGACTGTAAAGTGCCGCATGTGTTACTATACTGACTGTAAAGTGCCGCATGTGTTACTATACTGACTGTAAAGTGCCGCATGTGTTACTATACTGACTGTAAAGAGCAGCATGTGTTACAATACTGACTGTAAAGTGCCGCATGTATTACTATACTTACTGTAAAGTGCCGCATGTGTTACTATACTGACTGTAAAGTGCCGTATGCATTACTATACTGACTGTAAAGTGCAGCGTGCGTTACTATACTGACTGTAAAGTGCCGCATGTGTTACTATACTGACTGTAAAGTGCTGCATGTGTAACTACACTGACTGTAAAGTGCCGCATGTGTTACTATACTGACTGTAAAGTGCCGCATGCGTTACTATACTGACTGTAAAGTGCAGCGTGCGTACTATACTGACTGTAAAGTGCCGCATGTGTTACTATACTGACTGTAAAGTGCCGCATGTGTTACTATACTGACTGTAAAGTGCCGCATGTGTTACTATACTGACTGTAAAGTGCCGCATGTGTTACTATACTGACTGTAAAGTGCCGCATGTGTTACTATACTGAATGTAAAGTGCCGCATGTGTTACTATACTGACTGTAAAGTGCCGCATGTGTTACTATACTGACTGTAAAGAGCAGCATGTGTTACTATACTGACTGTAAAGAGCAGCATGTGTTACTATACTGACTGTAAAGTGCCGCACGTGTTACTATACTGACTGTAAAGTGCCGCACGTGTTACTATACTGACTGTAAAGTGCCGCATGTGTTACTATACTGACTGTAAAGTGCCGCATGTGTTACTATACTGACTGTAAAGTGCCGCATGTGTTACTATACTGACTGTAAAGAGCAGCATGTGTTACAATACTGACTGTAAAGTGCGGCATGTGTTACTATACTTACTGTAAAGTGCCGCATGTGTTACTATACTGACTGTAAAGTGCCGCATGTGTTACTATACTGACTGTAAAGTGCAGCGTGCTTTACTATACTGACTGTAAAGTGCCGCATGTGTTACTATACTGACTGTAAAGTGCCGCATGTGTTACTATACTGACTGTAAAGTGCCGCATGCGTTACTATACTGACTGTAAAGTGCCGCATGTGTTACTATACTGACTGTAAAGTGCCGCATGTGTTACTATACTGACTGTAAAGTGCCGCATGTGTTACTATACTGACTGTAAAGAGCAGCATGTGTTACAATACTGACTGCAAAGTGCCGCATGTATTACTATACTTACTGTAAAGTGCCGCATGCGTTACTATACTGACTGTAAAGTGCCGCATGCGTTACTATACTGACTGTAAAGTGCAGCGTTCGTTACTATACTGACTGTAAAGTGCCGAATGTGTTACTATACTGACTGTAAAGTGCCGCATGTGTTACTATACTGACTGTAAAGTGCCGCATGTGTTACTATACTGACTGTAAAGTGCCGCATGCGTTACTATACTGACTGTAAAGTGCAGCGTGCGTTACTATACTGACTGTAAAGTGCCGCATGTGTTACTATACTGACTGTAAAGTGCCACATGTGTTACTATACTGACTGTAAAGTGCCGCATGTATTACTATACTGACTGTAAAGTGCCGCATGTGTTACTATACTGACTGTAAAGTGCCGCATGTGTTACTATACTGACTGTAAAGAGCAGCATGTATTACAATACTGACTGCAAAGTGCCGCATGTATTACTATACTTACTGTAAAGTGCCGCATGCGTTACTATACTGACTGTAAAGTGCCGCATGCGTTACTATACTGACTGTAAAGTGCAGCGTGCGTTACTATACTGACTGTAAAGAGCAGCATGTGTTACTATACTGACTGTAAAGTGCCGCACGTGTTACTATACTGACTGTAAAGTGCCGCACGTGTTACTATACTGACTGTAAAGTGCCGCATGTGTTACTATACTGACTGTAAAGTGCCGCATGTGTTACTATACTGACTGTAAAGTGCCGCATGTGTTACTATACTGACTGTAAAGAGCAGCATGTGTTACAATACTGACTGTAAAGTGCGGCATGTGTTACTATACTTACTGTAAAGTGCCGCATGTGTTACTATACTGACTGTAAAGTGCCGCATGTGTTACTATACTGACTGTAAAGTGCAGCGTGCGTTACTATACTGACTGTAAAGTGCCGCATGTGTTACTATACTGACTGTAAAGTGCCGCATGTGTTACTATACTGACTGTAAAGTGCCGCATGCGTTACTATACTGACTGTAAAGTGCCGCATGTGTTACTATACTGACTGTAAAGTGCTGCATGTGTTACTATACTGACTGTAAAGTGCCGCATGTGTTACTATACTGACTGTAAAGAGCAGCATGTGTTACAATACTGACTGTAAAGTGCCGCATGTATTACTATACTTACTGTAAAGTGCCGCATGCGTTACTATACTGACTGTAAAGTGCAGCATGTGTTACTATACTGACTGTAAAGTGCCGCATGCGTTACTATACTGACTGTAAAGTGCAGCGTGCGTTACTATACTGACTGTAAAGTGCCGCATGTGTTACTATACTGACTGTAAAGTGCCACATGTGTTACTATACTGACTGTAAAGTGCCGCATGTATTACTATACTGACTGTAAAGTGCCGCATGTGTTACTATACTGACTGTAAAGTGCCGCATGTGTTACTATACTGACTGTAAAGTGCCGCATGTATTACTATATTGACTGTAAAGTGCCGCATGTGTTACTATACTGACTGTAAAGTGCCGCATGTGTTATTATACTGACTGTAAAGTGCCGCATGTGTTACTATACTGACTGTAAAGAGCAGCATGTGTTACAATACTGACTGTAAAGTGCCGCATGTATTACTATACTTACTGTAAAGTGCCGCATGTGTTACTATACTGACTGTAAAGTGCAGCGTGCGTTACTATACTGACTGTAAAGTGCCGCATGTGTTACTATACTGACTGTAAAGTGCCGCATGTGTTACTATACTGACTGTAAAGTGCCGCATGTGTTACTATACTGACTGTAAAGTGCCGCGTGCGTTACTATACTGACTGTAAAGTGCCGCATGTGTTACTATACTGACTGTAAAGTGCCGCATGTGTTACTATACTGACTGTAAAGTGCCGCATGTGTTACTATACTGACTGTAAAGAGCCATTAAAGGAGCCCTGACACAAGTTTGAACACTGACATTGTTCTTTCATTTTTGTGTTTGAATTTTGGATACACGTTGCCCTGGTCATTTTACTAGTATTTATAGCTGGGGCAATATAGGGATATTTACTACACAATTGCCTGTAGCATTATGAGACCTTGCAGTTTCTAACAATGATGTTCAATAAGGGCCTGTTCACATCACTGTTCGGTTCCGTTCCGTAGTCGACTCCGCTATTGATTCCGTCGGAAAACCGGAAACCAGCCGGAATGGTGACGAACGGAAGCCATTAGCGATGTTTCCATCAACATTGAGATCAATGGTGACTGAAACGGAAGCTGTGCTGTCACTTTCACTTTCCGTTGCGGGGTTCACCCGACAGAACCTCGGAACAGAAGCGAACGGTGATGTGAACAGGCCCTAATGTATTTTTTTGTTCACACAGCTTTAATTTTTTTGTTTCGTTTTACAAGTTGTTTCTTACTTACAATTTTTTTTTTTTTTTTGCGTGGAGGGGGGGGGGGCGCCATTTCCATTTTCGCCTCAGGCAGCAGAAAAGCTAGAATTGGCCCTGGCCCCAGAGGTATCAAAGCAATGGAAAACCACCAGAAGTGACCCCATTTTGGAAACTACACCTCTCAAGGAATTCATTTATGGTTGTTTTTACCATTTAGACTGCACAGTTTTTTCACAGCACCTATTTGAATTGGGCTGTGAAATAAAAAAAATGAATTTTTTTCCAATAACATGTAATTTTTTATCATAATTTCTTATTTTCACAGGGAACAAAATACACCATTTTGTTGCCCAATTTCTACTAAGTGCAGCAATACCCCATTTGTGGAGATAAACTGCCGTTTGAGCCCATGGGAGGCCTCAGAAGGGAAGGAGCGCTGTGTGTTCTTTGGAGTCCAGATTTTGCTGGTTTGGTTTTTGGGTGCCATGTCGCATTTGCAGAGCCCCAGAGGTATCAAAGCAATGGAAACCCACCAGAAGTGACCCCATTTTGTGAACTACACCCCTCAAGGAATTAAATGATGGGTTATGTGACCATTTAGACCCCCATAGTTTCTTCACAGAACTTATTTGAATTGGGCTGGGAATTTAAAAAAATATAATTTTTTCCAATAATATGTTTTTTTTAGCTCAAAATATATTATTTTCACAAGAAATAAAATACCCAATTTTGTTGCCCAATTTGTCCTGAGTGCGGCAATGCCCAATTTGTGGTGATAAACTGACATTTGGGCTCATGGGAGGGCTCAGAAGGAAAGGACCACCATTTGGTCTACTGGGGATTTTCTGGTGCACAGTCATGTATGCAGAACCCCCTGAGGTACCAGTACAGTTGAAACCTCTGAGAAGTGACCCAATTTTAAAAACTACACCCTTAAGGCATTCATCTAGAGGTGTAGTGAGCATTTTTACCGGGACATACACCCCATAAACTGTAATGTGGGTTCTCACGGATATGGCAATACCCTCAATGTGGCTGTTATCAGCTGCCTGGGCACACGGCAGGGCTCATAAGGGAAAGATAAGGGGGATAATCTGTGCGGAGTGCATCAGGGTAAGTAAAACTGGGGTAGATTAAAAATCAAGTGATGTATGATACATTTTGAAGCACTCTTTCATACGGAGCCTTAGTTTTTCGGGACACGTCACATTGATATATTGTGTCATCCCTTATCCCCCTCTTATAGCAGACTTTGTACCTCTTTTGACTTTTTCCTTTCTTGCCAGTTTGGGGAACTTCTCCTGGAAAGTGTTGCCCTGGTACGATGCGTGTGGCCTTGCTTCCAGAAGTACTGGGTGTCCCCGCTTCTTGGTCCCTAAAAATTAGTTTCTTGATAACCACCTCTTGAAATTCCAGGAAAGTTCCCGTCTGGCCTGTACATGGATGTAGCACGTACGCATTGTACAATGCCATCTGTATGATGTGCACGGCCAGCTTCTCATACCACACCGCATGGCGCAGTAGGGCTTCAGGACTTGATCTGACAAGTCCACCCCTCCCATGTACCTATTGTAGTCTAGGATGCAGTCTGGTTTGGGGGTCTCTGTACTGGTACCTCGTACAGGTACATGGGTACTGGTGTGGCATCTCTCTTGTCTTGTACTTGACACACAATCTGTTGCTGCTAGATTGTGCCCTGCTCTCACCCCTTCTGAGTGTTTGCCCTGCAGAGTCTTAGGGAGGCCTCTCAGATTTGTTCTAGCAGTGCCGCATGCCGCCGGACTTCTGGAAGCGAGGCACTTGAAGAGTGGGACGCTGGTATAAAAATTATCCAGGTAGAGGTGGTAACCCTGGTCCAGCAGTGGGTGCACCAAATCCCACACAATTTTTGCATAACTCCCAGTAAGGGGGGGGGGGCATTCTGGGGGCTGAATACTGGTGCCCTTCCCTTCATGTATCCTAAATCTGTAGGTATACCCTGATGCACTCACACAGCTTACACATCTTCACGCCATACCTTGCCCTCTTACCCGGCAGGTACTCGAGGAATTGAAGCCTCCCTTTAAAATGTACCAAGGACTCATCAATAGAAATACACTTCTCGGGGGTGTATGCTTGGGAAAACCGGGCACTGAAACGGTCTAATAGGGGTCTCCGTTTATACAAACGGTCAAAACTGGGGTCATCTTGGAGTAGCCAATGCTCATTAGGATTTTTTTTTTTTTAGGTTCCAGTTCAGTTCTGATGTTGCTTTGAGGGGCCTATATATTAGACACCCCATTTTAGAAACTAGACCCCTCAAAGTATTCACAACAGCATTTAGAAAGTTTATGAACACTTTAGGTGTTTCACAGGAATTTAGAGCAAAGTAGAGGTGAAATTGACATATTTATTTTTGTCAGAAAATCATTTTTATACCTTTTTTTTTCTATAACACAAAAGGTTTTACCAGAGAAACCTCAATATTTATTGCCCAGATTCTGCAGTTTTGAGAAATATCCCACATGTGGCCCTCGGGTGGTAATGGACTGAAGCACCGGCCTCCGAAGCAATAAAATAGTGGATTTTGAGGCCTCTTTTTTATTAGGCACCATGTCCGGTTTGAAGAGGTCTTGTGGTGCCAAAACAGCGGAATCCCCCAAAAATGACCCCATTTTGGATACTAGACCCCTTGAGGAATCCATTGTAGTTTTCTTGGGGTGCATGCAACGTTTTGATCAGTTTTTATTCTATTTTTAGGTGGCGTGGTGACTAAAAAACAGCAATTCTACTATTGTTTTTTTATTCTATTTTTTTTTACAGCGTTCACCGTGCGCTATAAATGACATATTCACTTTATTCTGCGGGGCGATACGATTACGGCGATACCAGATGTTTATAGTTTTTTTTATGTCTTATGGCGTTTGCACAATAAAATACGTTTTGTAAAAAATCATTCACTTTTTGTGTTACCTTATTCTAAGAGCCAGAACTTTTATATTTTTCCATCAATAAAGCCGTGCGAGGACTTATTTTTTGCGTAACGAACTGTAGTTTCCATCAGTACCATTTTTCGGTACATGCGACTTTTTGATCTCTTTTTATTCCATTTTTTGGGAGGTGAAGTGACCAAACAATTGTGATTCTGGTACGGTTTATTATTATTTTCTTTTCGGCGTTCACCACGCGGGATAAATAATGAAATCATTTTGTAGTTCAGGCCGTTACGGACGCGGCGATACCAATTATGTATAGTTTATTTGTTTATTTATCTATTTTTATTAATAATAAAGGACTGATAAGGTAAAAAGGGGGATTTTTACTTTTATTACTTTTGCATCTTTTATTTTCTTATTTTTACACATCTTTTTTGTACTTTTTTTTACTTTATTACTTTGTCCCACTAGGGGACATGAGGGCAGGAGGTCCTGATCGCTATTCTAATACACTGCACTACATGCGTAGTGCAGTGTATTAGAGCTGTCATCTACTCACTGACAGCAAGCATAGTGGGTCCTGACTTTGTCGATGGCATAGCCGGACGCCATTGTTTGGTGTCCGGTTGCCATAGTTACAATCGCCGGCCGCTATCGTGTAGCAGGCCGGCGATTGTAGCTTAACCCCTAAAAAGCCGCGATCCCTATTGAACGCGGCTTTTAAGGGGTTAATCAGCGGGGACACAGCGATCGGTCGCCGCTGTAGGAGCTGCGGCAGCTGCTGTACGACACAGCAGCTGTCACAGCTCTTGTATGTGTCGGGAGGACGGCCGAAATGGCCGTTACTCCCGAGACGTACTATTAGGTCATGGAGCGCGAACGATACAGCTACCATGACCTAATAGTACGTCCAGGAGCGGGAAGGGGTTAAGGACATTCACAGTGCAACGAAATACCACATTGCCCTCATAATAAATGACAGCCACAGTGTCTCCATACCAGTGCCAACCACAGTGCTCCCACAGCAGTGCCAAGTACAGTGTTCCCATAACAGTGCCAACCACAGTGCTCCCATAACACTGCCATCCAGTGCTCCCATAAAAGTGCCAACGAGTGCTCCCTTAACTGCCGCTTTCCACGATTGCATTGCGGGGGGGCGTGATGAGCTGTTAGAGGGGGTCGCCCCCTCTTTCTAACGATTTAAATGCTGTGGTCGCTATTGACCGCGGCATTTAACGAGTTAAACAAGCGGGATCGTGCACGAGTGTCATATACATATACACCGGCATCGTATGGAGCGGGTTCACTCCGTGAGCCTGTTCCATACTTCCCCTTCCCGACTTTGGCGTATGGATACGTCAAATGTCGGGAAGGGGTTAAACTTCATGTTGGTTCCTGATTTATTCGTCCTTGTCTACCAAGGTGCCTTCCTGCCGGGACGTATGAGATTCCCATCTTGACAGGGAAGGGTTAAAGAAGTTGTCCAGGATTAGAAAAACATGGCTGCTTTCTTCCAAAAACAGTGCCACACTTGTCCATGGGTCGTGCCTGGTATTGCAGCTCAGCTTCATTGTAGTAAAAGAGGCAGGGCTGCAATAACACACACAACCTGTGGGCAGGTATGGCAGGTATGACTCAAAAAGTGATCGCAGCATATTCCATGTTAAAGGAATACCCTTATTTTGGAAAACGAGGCGTAAAAAAACGCCCCGTTGGAACAGAACGCCGTATTTCCCATTGAAATCAATGGGCAGATGTTTGCAGGCGTTCTTCCATTTTTTTCAGGCATTTTTCGATGCGTAAACGCCCCAAAATACGCCTGAAAACACTCCGTGTGATCATACCCTGATTGCAGAAGAGGCTGTTCTTCATGAGACAAACCTTAAGGAGGCGCTGTCACCACATTATAAGTGGTCTATCTTGTACATGATGTGATCGCCCACTTGGTCATATAGTAAAACACGCCCAGTTGTCCATTGAGAGACTCATTAGCATAAAGCTGAAATAGGTCATAACTCCGTCAAAAATGATCGTTTTTCTAAATAAAAAAACACTGCTGTGATCCACATTACAGCGCCGATCACATCACGTACAATATAGGCCACTTATAATGTGGTGACAGCCTCTTTAAGCGCTTTATTTCGGCCTTTCTTCTTGGAGGTTCTCAATTCTCACAAATGAAGGGGTTGTCCAGGTTTTGAGGAAATAAAACAGAGACTGGCGGGAGACCACAGGGTCATCGGCGCTGGAGCAGCGGGGAATTTCCAGGGGACTATGGGCTTTTTTTTATTTTACCATACACGCAGCTGTCCAATGTTTTGGGGTGCATATAAATGTCAGTCATGAGGTGTCGTAAAGAAGAGAAACGTCACAAGTCATTTATTATGTACAATGTTCCTCATGACACTAATTATAAATCTCTTCCAATATCTCCGCTCACTGGTAATGGCAGTTGTAATATTTCCTATACGAGCTCCTGGGTGGCTCATGGCAACGCTGCTCTGTTGTCATGGTTATTACCGGCTTCAGCTGCGGCCTAGTAGAGGACAGCGGGGGATCTCCAGAACGGCGCCATTCAGGTGACATATCGGGGGCAGGTAGAGCGCCATAACTCTGATCAGAAGCCGACATCTCAGTGTAAGGCTATGTTCACACGGGGTCTTTTGCCGAGTTTTTTGACGCGGAAACCGCGTCGCAAAACTCGGCAGAAACGGCCCGAGAACGCCTCCCATTGATTTCAATGGGAGGCGTCGGCGTCTTTTCCCGCGAGCAGTAAAACTGCCTCGCGGGAAAAAGAAGCGACATGCCCTATCTTCGGGCGCTTCCGCGTCCGACCTCCCATTGACTTCAATGGGAGGCAGGAGAAAGCGTGTTTTATGCCCGCGGCGCTCAATGGCCGCGGGCGAAAAACGGCGCGATAATTGCTATTCACACGGAGTATTTTGGGGGAGGAATATCTGCCTCAAAATTCCGTTTGGAGCTTTGAGGCAGATATTCCTCCCCCAAAATACTCCGTGTGAACTTAGCCTTAGAGGGTAAATCAGACGTCCGGTGACTATAACAAGAAGACGCCAGGACATGTCCACAGGGGAGATAATAAAAGCGCTGGATTATGGGGACACTCCTGCAGGAGAGCGGTTTTATCTTATCTGGATCTGAGTGAAGCTGCACAAGGACCTGCGATCCCTCCATTTCTGCAGACGCTGGAGCTTCAGGACCTCCCAGTGACGTCACTATTCAGCAGTTCCATGATTCTGGGGGTGACAATCACTCCATGGAAATGAGGACGAGGGGACGGCAGCAGCGTCCAGACCAGAGGACCGAGCAGCCCCTCCATCAAGTCCTCCCGTGTGACAGACCGTCCTGCTTCTGCATTAGGAGGCAGGAGAGGTCAGTACAGCAAACGGCCGAGCCCTGAACAGAAAGACGTCACCCAGATACCGCAGCGGAGGATTCAGGAGCGCTGGGAAGTCTTCATCTGTGGCCGGAGGTTTCCTGTAAGACAGGTGAGAGCGGGGGTGGAGCTTCACACCTGTCCGCCCACTGGTTTACCCACAATTCTCATTGTCTTTACCCCTCCCACCTCCTCACTTATAGGGTCTATCTGCTTTATACGCCCCCTGTCCATATACTCTATTACACCACATGGCCGTCATTACACAGAGCAGCCCCCCCTCCCCCGCAGCCACGCTGTATATATGTTGTGTATATAATGTTCATATGTCTACAGCTTGTGTGTTAATATAAACATAGAGTGTAATTCCTTTAATCCGGCATCCAATAATACAGACACTCTGATAATTCAGCACTTGTTTCTAGCACAGAACTGCAATATAAACCCACAAATCAAGGAGCACTGTGTGTGGGGATCCCCCAATTATTATACTGGAGCAGGATCATGGAATACCCAAGTCTCCACCAAAAGTAAACAATGGAGGTTGGGAGCCAAAGGGGCCCTAACCATTTGTCAGTACAGGGCCCAGATACTACTAATGGCCGCTCTGGGTCTGGTGTCTTAATTGAATTTGGGGTCTAGTCAGGGGTCTGAATATATTCAGGTGTCTGGTCTAGAGACAGTATTAATATCAGGTTCTGAATTAATTTAGGGTTCTGGTCTGGGGTCTGAATTTAATTTTGGGGTCTGACATCTGACAGACTTTTATCCAATGTAAGTAAAAAAAAATGTACATTACTATTCAATGACAGCAAGAAGAGATCTTAAAATCGTAAGGAAATAATACAGAAAGTATATTGAAAAATGTTATATCTTTCCTTTATACAAAAAATAATTTTTATTCGCAGAAACTGGAATAGCCCTTTAACCCTTTGAGGACCAGACTGATTTTCGTTTTTATGCTTTTTTTTTCCGCCCTGCCTTCCAAGAGTAATAACTTTTTTATTTTTTCGTTGACACGGCCATGTGTGGGTTTCATTTTTACGGGACAAGTTGTACTTTCTAATGGTGCTATTTAACCCCTTCCCGCATTTGTCGTAAGTATACGACATGGAAAGCCAGTGCTTCCCGCAAAATGTCGTATACTTACGCCAAATGTTTGGCACCGGCTCAGAAGCTGAGTCGGTGCCATCATCCCCGGATGTCAGCTGTATCTGACAGCTGACATCCTGCTGTAACGGCGGGACCGAAGTTAACTTTGATCCCCGACATTAACCCCTTAAATGCAGCCGTCAAAAGCGATGGCTACATTAAAGGTGTTTGCATCTCATCGACACCCCAGCAATGAAATCGCTGGGGTGTGTCGGTGGCTGCAATGGCAACCGGAGGCCTAATAGTGGCCTCCCGGTGTGCCTAGCACGGAAAACTTCCAGCCCCTACCCGGAGGTAGCTGCCGGCAAGATGGCGCCGGCTCAGGAGATGAGCCGGCGCCATCAGCGGTGGATATCATCTTTATGTTACAGCTGACATCCACATGTAACGGCAGGAACTGGAGCTAGCTCCGATCCCTGCCATTAACCCCTCAGATGCAGCGATCGGATCCGATCGCTGGATCTTTGTGGTTGCTAGCAGATCGGCAGCTGTGCCCTGCAATCGCACAACTGCCGACTGCTACTATGACACCAGGAGACCTAACAATGGCCTCCTGTTTGCCATTACGGAAGCCGATTAGGCCCCGCTCGGAGGCGAAGCCTAATCGGCTTGCTGTCAGTGAATGACTGACAGATCTAATACATTGCACTACGTAGGTAGTGCAATGTATTAGAAAAAAAAATCTGACAGTTGGACCTTCAAGTCCCCTATCGGGACTAAAGTAAAGTGTAAAAAAAGTTGTAAAAAATATAATAAAAGTTTTAAGTAATAAAATAAAACACAATCGCCCTTTTTCCCTTATCAAGTCCTTTATTATTGAAAAAAATAAATAAAGCATACATATTTGGTTCTCACAACTTGGCGACAGAAAAAATACATTCTTTTTACAAAAGTAATTTTATTGTGCAAAAAGTTGTAAAACATAAAAAAGTGCCATAAATTAGATATTGCCGGAATCGTACCGACCCGCAGAATAAAGTTAACATGTAATTTATAACGCATGGTGAACACTGTATAAAAAAACCCTAAAAAAACTATGGCAGAATTGCTGTTTCTTGGTCACCTTGCCTCTCAAAAAATAGGATAAAAGGTGATCAAAAAGTCGCATGTACCCCAAAATGGTACCAATAATAACTACAGCTTGTCCCTCAAAAAAACAGCCCTCATACCACTACGTCTATGAAAAAATAAAATTAGTTAAGGCTCCAATAAGTCAGGAAATAAAAATATGCAGTTGTGCAGATCAGAGGGGAACATTTCGTCTGTTTCAAGATACGATTTATCAGGGCCCTCAAATTAGGGAACCATGAAGGGGGGGCCCAAACATATCTGCTAGAAGCGAGGGTGCCCATATTATACCAGGACAACACTGCCCAGCAAAATTCCACAAACTGCAAAGGTGCGGAGTGTGGACCAAAGGGGGATAAGAAAGGACGCCATATATGAGTGCGACACTGGCCTGTGCAGAAAGGATGGCTTCACAGCGTAACACACATCTATGGATCATTTTATTGTTTTTTTACCCCATTATTATACCACCTGACTATGCCCCTGATGTACTTTGCCGAGCTTACATGTACCCCACATTATAAATGGAAATACCAGTAATACTAAAAAAAAACTACTACCAAGCAAAATCTACGCTTCAAAAGCCAAATGGCGCTCCCACCCATCTGAGCCCTACAGTGTGCCCAAACAGCAGTTTACTTCCACATATATGGCGCCGCCATACCCAGGAGAACCCTTTTAACAATTTTTGGGGTGTGTGTCTACAGTGGCATAAGCTGGGCACGACATACTTGCCACTGAATTGGCAATTCTGGGGAAAAATTAAAATTTTTACTTTGCACCATACGCAGCGCATTTATTTATGGAAAAAACCTGTGGGGTGAAAATGCTCACTACACCCCTTACTAAATGCCTTGAGGGGTGTAGTTTCTAAAATGGGGTCACTTCTGGGGGGTTTATTTTATTATTTCCCATCTGAGCCTCTGCAATTGTGAACCAATTCTGTGTAAATCACCAAATTAGGCCTCAATTTCACATGGTACTCTCTCAATGAGCCCTGTCAAATGTCTAGGCAAAAGATTAGGGCCCCATGTAGGGTGATTCTAAAACCGAGAAACACAGCATAATAATTAGAGTGCTGTCTTGTTATGGTGGCACAAGCTGGGCACCACATATTGGCATATCTATGGAAAAAAAATCCCATTTTCACTCTGCAATATCGAGTGCACACTAATTTATGCAAAACAGCTGCAGAGTTAACATGCTCACTACACCACTAGGTAAATGCATTGAGGGGTGTAGTTTCCAAAATGGGGATCACTTTTGGGGGGTTTCCACTGTTTTGGTCCCACAGGGGTTTTGCAAATGCGACATAGCGACCAGAAACCAATCCAGCAAAATCTGTACTCCGAAAGCTAAATTGCGCTCCTTCCCTTCTGAGCCCTGCTGTGTGCCCAAAAATGAGTTTATAACCACATATGGGGTATTGCCTAGTCGGGAGAAATTGCTTAACAAATGCTTGGGTTCTTTTTCTGCTTTATTTTTTGAGAAAATGAAAATTTTTGAGCTAAAGCTACGTCTTATTTGGGAAAAAAATTAAATTGTTATTTTCACTGCCCAATTCAAATAAAATCTATGAAACAGCTGTGGGGTCAAAATGCTCACTACACCCCTAGATTAATGCCTGAAGGGGTGTAGTATCACAAATGGAGTCACTTTTGGGTAGTTTCCACTGTACTGGTACCTTAGGGGCTTTGCAAAAGTGACATGGTGTCAGGAAACCAATCCAGCAAAATCTGGGCTCCAAAAGCGAAATGCCGCTCCTTCTCTTCTGCTCCTTGCCATGTGCCCAAACAGCAGTTTATGACCACAAATGGGGTATTGCCGTACTCAGGAGAAATTGCTTTACAAACGTTGGGGGGGTTCTTTTTTTCCTTTATTTTTTGAGAAAATTAAAAATGTTGACCTAAAGCTACATCTTATTCATGAAAAAGGATTGTTTTTATTTTCACTGCCCAATTCTAATAAATTTTATGAAACACATGTGGGGTCAAAATGATCACAACACACGTAGATCTTCAAGGGGTGTAGTTTCCAAAATGGGGTCACTTTTTTGGTGTTTTCATTGTTTTGTCCCCTCAGGGGCTCTGCAAATGCGACATGGCCTCCGCAAACCATTCCTGCTAAATTTGAGCTCCAAGAGCCAAATGGAGCTCTTTCCCTTTTAAGCCTTGCCGTGTGTCCAAACAGCCGTTTATTGCCACTTGTGGGGTACTGTTTTACTCTAGAGAAATTGCTTTACAAATTTTGCTTTTTCTCCTTTAATCCTTGTGGAAATGAGAAAAAAAATAGCTAAACCTACATTTTCTTTGAAAGGATGTAGATTTTAATTTTCACGGCCTACTTCCAATAATTTCTGCAAAAAACCTGCAGTGTCAAAATGCTCACTATACCCCTATATAATTTCCTCAAGGGGTGCAGTTTCCAAAATGGGGCCACTTGTGGGGGGTTTCCACTGTTTTGGTCCCTCAGGGGCTTTGCAAATGCGACATGGCCTCCGCAAACCATTCCTGCTAAATTTGAGCTCCAAAAGTTAAATAGCGCTCTTTCCCTTCTAAGCCCTGCCGTGTGTCCAAACAGACGTTTATGACCACATGTGGAGTATTGTTTTACTCGGGAGAAATCGCTCCACAAATGTTGCGGTGCTTTTTCTCCTTTAGTCCTTTTGGAAATAAAAAAAAATTAGCTAAACCTACATTTTATTTGAAAGAATGTAGATTTTCATTTTCACAGCCTACTTCCAAAAAATTTCTGCAAAAAAACTGTCCGGTCAAAATGCTCACTATACCCCTAAATAAATTCCTTCGAGGGGTGTAGTTTCCAAAATGGGGTCACTTTTGGGGGTTTCCACTGTTTTGGTACCACAAGAGCCCTTCAAAACTGACATGAAGCCTAAAATATATTCTAATAAAAAGGATACCCCAAAATCCTCTAGGTGCTCCTTTACTTCTGAGGTCTGTCCATTAGCACACTAGGACCACATGTGAGATATTTCCTAAAACTGCAGAACCTGGGCAATAAATATTGAGTTGCGTTTCTCTGGTTAAACTTTGTGTTACAAAAAAAATGGATTAAAAATTTATTTCTGCAACAACAAAAAATTTAGTTTCTAAATTTCACCTCTACTTTTGTTTAATTCCTGTGAAACGTCTAAAGGGTTAAGAAACTTTCTAAATGCTGTTTTGAATACTTTGAGGGATGAAGTTTTTAAAATGGGGTGACTTTTTGGTGGTTTCTAAGATCTAAGGACCTCAAAGCCACTTCACAACTGAACTGGCCACTGTAAAAATAGCCTTTTGAAATTTTCTTGAAAATGTGAGAAATTGCTGCTAAAGTTCTAAGCCTTGTAACGTCATAGAAAAATAAAAGGATGTTCAAAAAACGAGGCCAATCTAAAGTAGACATATGGGGGATGCTAATTAGCAATAATTGTGTGTGGTATTACTATCTGTCTTAGGGGGGATTCACACGAGCGTGGGGCCCGATGTGGAGAGGCGCGTCACCAAGGACGCGTCACCAAGGACGCGTCTCCAAGGCAACGGCCGGGAAGTTCTCGGTAAGTACAAACTTTTTGTTTTTTTTCAACAGGTTTTTCGATATTGTGTTCGGCATTCACTGTCGAGGGTGCTGAAGGAGTTAGCTCTTTCAGCACCTTGGACAGTGACGGGCGTCGACTAGCCTCATCTCTATGATGGCGGCTGCGCGAAAATCACGCAGCCGCGCATCAGACACGGATGACACACGCAGCTGTCAAATGGTTTTTGCGCGCGCAAAACGCAGCGTTGTTTGCGCGCGCAAAAACACAACGTCCGTCTGTATCTCCCCCTTACAAGCAGATACATTTAAATTTAGAAAAATGCTAATTTTTGCAATTTTTCGTTACATTTTGGTGTTTTTCACATTTATTTACTGTATGTATCGAGCAAATTTTGCCAGTAACATAAAGTCCAATGTGTCATGAGAAAACAATCTCAGAATCGCTTGGATAGGTTAAAGCATTCCGAAGTTATTACCACATAAAGGGAAACATGTCAGATTTGATAAATGAGGCTCTGTCAGGAAGGTCAAAAGTGGCTAAAGAGGGAAGGGGTTAATATTATGTGTGATGTACTGGGAAGCTGGAAGATTTTTTTCAGAATGGAGTGGAATTGGAAAAAAACAGCAGGCCGGCATTTTCTTATGGATTTCGTTTTTACGGTGTTCACTGTACAGTGAAAGTGACGTGTTACCTTTATTCTGAGGGTCAGTACGATCGCGGTGATACCAAATTTATATAGTTTTTGTTATGTTTTATTACCTTTAAAAAAACGACAAAGTTTGAAAAAAATATTTGCACCATATTGTGACCCCATAATAACGTTTTTATATTTCTGTGTACAGGGCTGTGTAAGGCGTCTTTTTGTACGTGGAAAGATGTGGTTTTTATTGATACCATTTTGGGGAATATCGGGCATTTCAAACACTTTATTCAATTTTGTGGGCGGTTGTAGTGGCAAAAAAACAGCGATTCAGATTTTTTAAATTTTTTTCACGCTACGGCGTTCACCATATTGGATAAATATTTTTATATTATTATAGCGTGGGTATTTTCGGACGCAGGGATACCTAATGTGTTTATGTTTATTTTTATATTGTGATCTAGGGAATTTTTTTTATTGTTTTTTAGCCCCTCTAGAGGATTTGTACCTGCGATCATTGGATCGCTTGTGCCATAGACTGCAATATCACAGTATTGCAGTCTATATTGAAATCAGTGCTCTGTTATTGAGACCTGCCACAGGCAGGTCCTAATAGCAATGTTCCTATAGCGGGGCTGGGAGCGTTCACAAGGCGGCCAGCTGCTAGAGGAACACACCAGCTCCCACCATCTTGCCGCGTGTGAGCCGGTGTTACACAGCAGAGACCCAGCGGCTATGACGCCCGCTCTGCTTCTGAGCAGGCGCCATATTTAAATACCCTTTCCTTTACATAAATAACCAGTGCAGCGACAGGAAAGGGTTAACAGGAAATAACTCAGAAGCAAAACGTTCTTCTTTTCTGCCTCCCTTCAGCCCCCGTAGCATTGATTTTATCACATCTCTATATAAATAGTAAATCTGTCTAGTTATGAAGTGATATGTCACCTCACCATACTGTAGCGTTACATTACTAAGCAGTCTTGCCATTCAGGAGTGTGGACAATTTGGGTGACAACAGTTGTCTGGGTTTTCTCTGGGCAGATATACAGAAGTGTCCTTCCTTAACTTATGTCTTCGGCCCCATGCACACGACCGTATTCTTCATCCGTAATTACGGACCCATTCATTTCTATTGGCCACGGACACCTTTCTGTATTTTTGCTGAAAAAATGATAGAACCTGCCACTCTCCCATAGAAGCCTATGGGCGCTTCCGTCTATACGGACGGCTACGGATGTGTATGCATAAACCGTCCGTATTTACAGAAGCGTTGCTAAGCAACATGTTAGTGACATCATTTGCAGCCTCCTTTTTTTTTACGTATCCGTATATACGGATCAAATACGGATGCACTACAGACCATATTTGCGGATATTGTTCCATATATATACAGATGACTACGGATTCGTATTTACCGACAGTATTTACGGATAGATGAAAATACGGTCATGTGCATGGGGCCTAACCCGAGATGTATGGCGCGAGATGTTAAACGAAGATGTAAAAGTATTTACTCCGACGGATGCCATATGTCGCCCATAGACTCCCATGTTAAAAACAAGTGTACGTTGCTTTTTTTTGCTAGATGGCACGAGATTGTATTGAATTGGTATTATGATACATTGTATAACTTGATGCAAGTTAAGGGTTAACACATCTGTAAGGCCCAGTTCACACAAAGTTTTTTGATGCGGAAACCGTATCAGAATTAGTGTAAAAAAAAGTCCCAAACAGCCTCCCATTGATTTCAATGGGAGGCGGAGGTGTTTTTTTCCGCGGCGGCTTTCAGCCGCTTGTGTTACAAAAAAGCGGCATGCTCTTTCTTTCCGCCGTTTTTTACCCGAAAAATGCAGCGAAAAAAGCAACGAAAATAGCGGCAAGAATTTGCAGGCAGATTTTCCATTCCTGAATGAATTTTAAGGCATATTTTTCTGCCTGCAAAAAAACTCTGTGTAAACGGGGTCTAACTGAGAATTATTATTTTTATTTACAATCTATTTACTGTTTTTTCTTCCCTTTTTAGAGATGACGTGTCTTCATATGATGTCATCAGTCCTACTCCTATGTGGTGAACAGGTAAGTTACAAGAGGTAGGTGACTATTTAATATGAATGTATTGTCTGCGTTATTCACATAGAGTATATATGTATACTGCTACACATGGCCGGACGTGTTGCACCCATAAAATGGCGTAATCAGGAAAGATTGGTGACATATTTAGGAATGAATGACTCTCTTTTATGGACAGTTGTAGACACATGAAGGATTTTTGTGGGAATGATCTTCTACATGGGGAATAATGCCGGGGTTGCAGATATCTTGTAATGTCTGCCCCTTACATGAAGAGAGTCTCTATAGTGAGACATATGAGAATGCGTGTACGATTGGGAGCAGATCCCATCTACAGCCCCCATATCCTTCCAAATCACTTTACTGCATCATGGGAAATACCTATTTTTGTTGGCAACTTTGCCCATGAAGGAACTTTATGCTTTAGGTTGGGGCTACATGGGAATTTCTTTTTTTTTTTAAAAACAATTTTTATTTTTTTCAAACATAGCAAGTTACGACAGATCAACAACAAATACATTTATCAAAAACAGACATTTTACATTGGATAGCATTAAGTAGAAACAAAAGCAAGGTCTTTTTTTTTTTAATACAACTCATAGCAATGATCTACTGTGCAGTTTCCCTTCTGTCCAAAACTCAATTTTGCCGTTGTGAATCTTCCCCTCTCTGATACCATAGTCTTTTGACTCGTTATCCTTAGTTTACCTTATTTAAGTGCCAAGACCTATCTTCGTTAAAACCTTTTTAATTTGCCCAAAGTCCCTTTTAGATCTTCCGTGAGATACCACTTTGTGTACTTAAAGCTATTTACTACCTCCCCAATCTCCGCATCTGGTAATTCTTCAAGAAAGGGCTTCCATTTCCTAAAAAAGCCCGCTGTCCTTTCCCCTTTGTGTTTTACTGCTTCTATCTTGTCTGAAAACAGACAAATTCTCATTTGTTGTGTTATTTGTGTTAGGGGAGATTCACACGAACGTTGCGTTTTTGCGCGCGCAAACAACGCAGCGTTTTGCGAGCGCAAAAACCATTTGACAGCTGCGTGTGTCATGCGTGTCTGATGCGCGGCTGCGTGATTTTCGCGCAGCCGGCATCATAGAGATGAGGCTTGTCAACGCCCGTCACTGTCCAAGGTGCTGAAAGAGCTAAATCTTTCAGCACCCTCGACAGTGAATGCCGAACACAACAGCGAAAAACCTGTAAAAAAAAAAGATAAAGTTCCTACTTACCGAGAACTTCCCGGCCGTTGCCTTGGTGACGCGTCCTTGGTGACGCGTCCTTGGTGACGCGCCTCTCTTGACATCGGGCCCCACCTCCCTGGATGACGCAGCAGTCCAAGTGACCGCTGCAGCCTGTGATTGGCTGCAGCCTGTGCTTGGCCTGTGATTGGCTGGAGCTGTCACTTGAACTGAAGTGTCATCCCGGGAGGTCGGACTGCAGGAAGGAGACAGGAGTAATCGGTAAGTTAGAACTTCGTTTTTTTTTACAGGTTAATGTATTTTGGGATCGCAAGTCACTGTCCATGGTGCTGAAACAGTTTAACTCTTTCAGCACCATGGACAGTGACTATCTCCTGACGTCGCGTACCGATAATTTTTTTGCCGGGATCGGCCAAAACGAGTTTGGCCGAACCCGGTGAAGTTCGGTACGCTTGTCCCGCTTCGCTCATCGCAAAGACACTCCGTTTGGATGTTCGGAAACAGAAAAGCACGTGGTGCTTTTCGGTTTTCATTCATCCTTTTCACTGCTGTTGCGCGAATCACGCTCGTCCCACGGAAGTGCTTCCGTGTGGTGCGCGTGATTTTCACGCACCCATTGACTTCAATGGGTGCGTGATGCGCGAAATACGCAGAGTTTTTGAACCTGTCGCGCTTTTTGCGCAGCAGACAAACGCTGCGCAAAAAGCACGGACTGTCTGTACTGCCCCATAGACTTGTATTGTCCATGCGTGCCGCGTGAAAACCACGCGGCCCGCACGGACCGAATACACGCTCGTGTGAATCCCCCCTTAGAGTCGGTATGTCTGATTCCAGCCATTGTCTCAACAAACACCTCTTAGCTATGATAAGTATGATATGTACCAGGGGGGGATGTCCCTCTCCCACCTTGTCAGTTGAGTTCGCTTGGTGAAAGAGAATTTTCATAGGATCCATTGGGAGTGCGGTCTCCCATAGCGTTTGTATGTAATCTAATACTATTTTCCAGTATCGCTGGGTCTCCGGGCATGACCATATGCTATGATATAAATCTGTGCGTGGTTGGTTACATTTCGGACATGCTTGCAGTCTGTCGAGATTGTCTACATTGGGTGGTATATTAAAAGCGTAAATGGCCGCATACATTAGTTTGAATTGTGATTCCCTCCACACCTCATTTACTACATGTTTTCGGACCAATTCCCACCCTTTCAAGATGGAAGTATTTATGTCTGGTATGTTCAGTATGCGTCTCCAGTAAGGGAAATGGTTCCCCGGGCTCATTTTTGTGTATAAATCTTTAATTGTTTTATAAAGTTCTGACAACGACTTCCTATGTGTTCCTTCTCCTATGATCACATCAAAGTAATTATCTACAATTTCTGGTTCCAGGTTTCTTACTAATTTAGTACAGAAGGACTTCACTTGCAGATACTGTAAGAAATGGCACGGTGATATCCCAAACTCTCCCACCAACTCAGGCAAAGTTTTTAATCTAGGTTCTGTGGCATGCAAAACGTGACCTACTGTCTGTATCCCCTGTTGTTTCCACGTGGTGAAAAGGGAGCTAGAACTCCCGGCCGCAAAATCTATATGAGACCACAGTGGCAGATATTTGGATAGCTGGAATGATAACCCTAACTTTTTTCTCACTTCCTTCCAGCACATAATAGTGTCCCTCAATAGCAAAGAGCCCTTCACATGACTCGGGAGAGATGCTAGCTTGGTGTGTAGTAATGCGGTGAGATCATATTTTCCTGCTAGCGCACTTTCCAGTGCCCAATTTGAATAATGTTCGGTGTGGTGCATCCAATCCAAGACATGCCGGAAGAGACTGGCCACATTATATCCCCTCAGATGCGGAATATTTAAACCCCCCTGCCAATGATAGCCATGTAGCTTAGCTAAGGAGATGCGAGGACGTTTATTCCGCCATATAAATTTTGAGATAGCAGTATTAAAATTTTTAACATCTGTATGTTTCAAGAGAACAGGTATAGTTTGTAGTGGGTATAATAATCTTGCAAAAGATATCATTTTAACCAAATGGCATCTCCCAAACATTGAAAGCGGTAATGTCACCCATCTCTCCAGTTCTCCTTTTATTTTACAAAACAACGGTTCAAAATTTAATTTATAAAGGGATCCTGGTGACTTCCCTATCTGAATCCCTAAGTATGTGATGTGAGTCTTTGCAACCTTAATGCCTATTTCCTGGATTTCTCGATCCCTAGAGAGATTATGCGCTGACAAGCTCAGTATTTCACATTTATTTGGGTTTATCTTGAATCCCGTAAAGGATCTGTAATGTTGAAACAATTCAAAGATTCCCTGTAAATGCTGCGCTGGATGCGAGAGAAAGAGTAGGATGTCATCCGCGAAAACTGCGGTTTTCACTTCTTTTCTCCCTATTGCTATACCAGTAAACAGATCCTCCCGTTCTAACTCACGTATTAATGGTTCTAACGCCAGGTCAAAAAGTAGGGGTGACAGAGGGCATCCCTGACGCGTTCCCTTGTGTAATGTGAAAGTTTGGGATCGAAATCCCGGCGTGCACACCGCTGCCGTGGGAGTATTATACAATGCTTTTAAGTACATTCGGAAACTACCGTTTAGATTAAATTTGTCTAGCACCTTGTTCAGCCATCGCCACTCAACATTATCAAATGCCTTTTCAGCGTCTAGCAGCACTAACGCTGGCTGGCTGGATGGCGATGGCCAAGCCTTGATCTCATCCATGACACCCAAAACCTTCCTAATGTTAGTCACCGCAGCTCTTCCCTTAATAAATCCCACCTGGGATGATCCCACCAGCTGGGGCATCAGAGCTGCAAGTCGATCCGCCATGATCTTGGATATCAGTTTCAGATCCTGGTTTATTAGTGAAATTGGTCTATACGATCCTGGTTGTGTGAGGTCCTTTCCTGCCTTGGGTATGACTTTTATGTATGCAGTATTTGCCGCTGTTGGTATGTCGGTACCCTGTAATAATGAATTGAAGTAGGCCAATAAAGTTGGGGTTAATTGTTCTAACAATATTTTATAAAATTCAGCCGGGTATCCATCAGGCCCCGGGGCCTTCCCATTTGATAAGCCTTTTATAGTTTTTTGCAGCTCTTCTAACGTTATCAGAGCATTCAGATTTTCTAGTTGCTCCGATGTCACATTAGGTAGATCTAAATTTGAGAGGAACTGGCTCCCCCTTGTGTCCTCTACTGACAGATCTGTTTCGTATAATTTCTGATAAAAAGACCTTAAAGTGTCATTTATTTTCCTAGGGTCAGTGTGTAAATGCCCTGTGTGATCTGCCAACTTTGTTATATGTGTTCTTTGGCTATATCCTCTTGAAAGCCCTGCCAGCAGCTTCCCTGCTTTATTTCCAAAGCGAAACAACTCGGCTTCGTAAATTGATCTACCAAATCTTTCTTTCTTGTCTAACCATTCTTCGAAGTTTCGTTTGGCTGTTACCCACTTGTGTTTATTATCTGATGACGGATCTGTCAGGAAGAGAGAGTAAGCTTTTCTAAGCCCATCGCCATATTCCCTGTATTTCTGATATGTCTGTTTTTTTTTGTATGAGACATAACCGATGAGCCTCCCCCGCAGGACTGCTTTAGCTGTTTCCCAAAACAAGACCTGATCTGCTTTGTGGGCTGCATTCTCGTTTTCATATTCCAGCCACCAACCTTTCAGGATGTCCTTAAATCCGTCATCCGTTGTTAGAAAGGTTGGAAATCTCCACATAAAATCTCCTCCTTTTGGATAAGTATTGGCCAAAAGTAAACACACAGGGGCATGATCGGATATGATCAAGTCCGTAATGTCAGCCAGCTCCAGATTTTGCAATAAATGCGAGCTTAGAAAAATGTAATCCAGTCTGGACCAAGAATTGTGACATGCTGAATAATAAGTATATTCCCTACCATCAGGATGTGTATGTCTCCAGCTATCTCGCAGTTGCGTGATCCGTAACAGGTCAGGCAATATCCCATCTGTGGCCAGTGGTTGTGCCGGTGCACTGCGCAGTCTGTCCTCATCTATTTGCACTACCGAGTTAAAGTCTCCCCCCACTATTTTCTTCGCATTTGTGTCCGCCAAAATGAAACATTGAAGCGTTTGGAAAAACTGACGATTATTAGAATTTGGTGCGTATATATTATAGATACACTGTTCCCCCATCTGTGTGTCCAATAGAATCTGTATAAGGCGTCCATCTGAGTCCACCTGTTTAGAGCGTAACATGGATGTCAAATTTTTATGTATCAGAATCATTACCCCGTTTTTTTTGTGGCTAGCTGATGATCCGTAAATCTCTCCCTCCCAATATTTCCTCATTCGAAAAAAATCTGTCTCCTCCAGATGTGTCTCCTGAAGTAAGGCTATATCTGCCTTCAGCTTTGCTAGGTGTCTCAGTACCATAGATCTCTTATGGGGGGACAATAGTCCCTTAACATTCCAAGACACTATTTTCATAAAAGACACGCGCGTATGAGGGTATGATAGTTTGCTTTGTTTCTATTCTTGTACCTTGTTAATATCACGATATATGTCTGTTGCCTCAATGATTCAATGCTAGATTTCTCTAAATGGCTGTTATTTAACATTAAACCAAAACTATTAACACCAACCTAAACGTCCCTTATGTCCTCCAGGGACCCTGCTTCATTATATTCTTGTACTTCACTTTCTTCTGACATGTGACTTTCACCAGTCTACCTTGAGATATAAAACGTCAAACACACATGACCTCACACCAATCAATATGTTGTTTCAGTATCTTTCCGTGCCTGCCCCCTCAACAAAAAGCGCATATTCCGGATATATTTTCCCATAAAGTCACAAAAAGTCTCGCATATCAAACATGTATAAAGATGGTACATTTTCTATTCTTCCCCCCCCCCTTTTTTTTTTTTTTCCTTTCCCCCCCCCCCTTTTTCTTACCCGTTACCCTTGCGTATGGAAGAATAAAAGTTTCCAGTTCGCTACAGTCTCATTGTTTCTTGTTCTTTTCACACTCGTTGCGTTGTTGACCGCGGAGTTTGCAGATGTCTTTTTTCCTTTGGCGTTTGGTCTTCTGTCGAGAGTGTCTTTCCCCTCTGGTCTTTGTCTCTGTTTCCTCCTGTATCGAGTTGGGTATTTTCCCGGAGCAGGTCCCGAAACACCTCTTCTGCTTCTTGATGGTCACTATAGGTCTGTAGGGTTCCACCCGGAGTAGTGACTCGCAAAATCGCCGGATATTGTAACTGAAATTTCAGTCCCTTTTTATGGAATGCAGTGCATATTTTGCTGAACATCTTGCGCTTTCTAGAGACTTCCGCCGAGTAATCACCAAATAACATTACTGATATTCCGTTTAACTTTGTCGGCCTCTGTTGCGTTTTGTACGCACGTAATAAGGCTTCTTTGTCTGAATAGTCCAAATAACGCACTATGACCTGTCTGGCCTTTTTGTTGTTGAAACCAGATTGAGGTTGCTGATATTGGCGGTCTGGACCCACTCTGTGTGCTCTTTCAACCTTACATGGGCCATTCATATTTAGGACTTTGGGTAAATCGTATTCATATATGCGTTTTAAGTGTAGCGCTGGTATGCTTTCTGGGAGGCCCACTATTCGAATATTGTTTCTTGACCTATTTTCTAGGTCATCTAGTTTAATAGCCATCTTTTGTTTCTCATTTAGCAGCTCTTGTAATTTCTCATGCGTGTCTGCAGCCTCATCTTCCAGCATTGACACGCGCTGTTCCACTTCATCTAGCCTCGTGCCATGTTGAGCAATATCTGCTTGTAGTGTTTGCAGGGAAGTTGCTATTGCAGTTGCCAGGGTGTCCTGAATGTCTGGCGTTATTCTCTTAGCCGCTTCAATTGCCAGTTTTTTATAATTTATCAGGGTCGCCATACCTGACACTGACTCTGCTTCTACCCCCTCCTCATCTGATGGCAGGTCTTCCAGGTCTGATGATGGACGGCTTAACGATTGTTTTTCTTTGCGAGTCACTGGCGGCATATTTGGCTGTTGAGACTCAGCGGTTTTTAATCTCCCTTGTATCTGGCTTTGTGTTAATTGACGATATAAATCTCTGCCGTTCACGTGTGTAAGATGGCGCCCGTCACCAGCAGGAAGGGGGAAGAGCAAGTGACAATGGTGCCGCGAGGCGGGATGTCGGCACTACCGTTCGGGCTATATGCGTTGAGTTCTACTTTTATTTGCCCGGTTTGCTCGTTTCTCCTAGGGGTCTAAGATTTCCCTTGCTCGTCTGTTGTTCCGTGCAGTCTCCCCTGCCCCTTTCCGGCCTGCAGCGCGAGCTGGAGATATTACTCACTGCGCTCCTGTTTGTGGGGTGCTTGCTTCCTCAAGACTGTTCCGTAATCTCTTTCGGTGTGTGCTCGGTCACCTCCTTTAGCGATGGTGTGTCTTCTCGGTCCTGTGCGCTATGGTAGTCGGTCTAACTTGTCAGGTAGATTAGGAGAGTTCTTCGCCACGTCCTCACATATCAGTGCCGGAACCGGAAGTCCCCCTACATGGGAATTTCTAATCATGTGCAACACAAATGACTACTAGTACTACAGGGGCTCAGCAAATGTGACATGGCGCCCAGAAACCATTCCAAACTCCAAATGGTGCTACTTCCATTCTGAGCCCTACCGTGTGTCCAAACAGATGTTTATGACCACATGTGGGGTATTGTTTTACTCGGGAGAAATTGCTTTACAAATGTTACGGTGCTTTTTCTCCTTCAGTCCTTGTGGAAATGAAAAAAAATTAGCTAAACCTACATTTTCTTTGAAAAAGTTCTGTAAAACGCCTGTAGGGTCAAACTGCTCACTGTACCCCTAGATAATTTCCTCATGGGGTGTAGTTTCCAAAATGGGGTCACTTGTTGGGGGTTTCCACTGTTTTGTCCCCTCAGGGGCTTTGCAAATGCGACATGGCCTCCGCAAACCATTCCTGCTAAATTTGAGCTCCAAGAGCCAAATGGCGCTCTTTCCCTTCTCAGCCATGCCATGTGTCCAAACAACCGTTTATTACCACATGTGGGGTACTGTTTTACTCGGGAGAAATTGCTCTACAAATGTTGTGGTGCTTTTTCTACTTTAGTTCTTTTGGAAATGAAAAAAAATTAGCTAAACCTACATTTTATTTGAAAAAATGTAGATTTTCATTTTCATGGCTTAGTTCCAAAAATGTTTGCAAAAAAAACTGGCGGGTCAAAATGCTTGCTACACCCCTAAATAAATTCCTCGAAGGGTGTAGTTTCCCAAATGGGGTCACTTTTGGGGGGTTTCCACTGTTTTAGTTCCACAAGACCTCTTCAAAGCTGACATGGTGCCTAAAATATATTCTAATAAAAAGGAGGCCCAAAATCCATTAGGTGCTACTTTGCTTCGGAGGCCGGTGCTTCAGTCCATTACCGCACTAGGGCCACATGTGGGATATTTCCTAAAACTGCAGAACCTTGGCAATAAATATTGTGTTGCATTTCTCTGGTAAAACCTTTTGTGGTACAAAAAAAATGGATTCAAATTGAATTTCTGGAAAAAAATAATGAACTTTGTAAATTTCACCTCTAGTTTGCCTTAATTCCTGTGAAATGTCTAAAGGGTTAAGAAACTTTCTAAATGCTGTTTTGAATACTTTGAGGGGTGCAGTTTTTAAAATGGGGTGACTTAATGGGGGTTTCTAATATCTAAAAGCCAATGAGCTCAAAGCCACTTCACAAGTGAACTGGCCCCTGTAAAAATAGCCTTTTGAAATTTTCTTGAAAATGTGAGAAATTGCTACTAAAGTTCAAAGTCTTATAATGTCCTAGAAAAATAAAAGGATGTTCAAAAAACGATGCCAAACTAAAGTAGACATATGGGGGATGTTAATTAGCAACATTTTTGTGTGTTATAACTGCCTGTCTTACAAGCAGATACATTTAAATTGAGAAAAAAGCAAATTTTTGCCTTTTTTTGCAAAATTTTGGTGTTTTTTACAATTAAATACTGAATGTATCGGGCAAATTTTGCCAATAACATAAAGTCCAATGTGTCACGAGAAAACGATCTCAGAATCGCTTGGATAGGTAAAAGCATTCCGGAGTTATTACCACATAAATTGAAACATGTCAGATTTGAAAAATGAGGCTCTGTCAGGAAGGTCAAAAGTGGCCACAGCGGGAGGGGGTTAAAGAGGCTCTGTCACCACATTATAAGTGCCCAATCTCATACATTAGGAGATCGGCGCTGTAATGTAGGTGACAGTAATGCTTTCTATTAAAAAAAACATGATCTATTTTCACCACTTTATTAGCGATTTTAGATTTATGCTAATGAGTGTCTTAATGCCCAAGTGGGCGTGTTTTTACTTTAGACCAAGTGGGCGTTGTACAGGGGAGTGTATGACGCTGACCAATCGGCGTCATGCACTCCTCTCCATTCATTTAGGCAGCGCATAGGGATCCTTTTAGATCGCTATGTCCTGTCTTATACTAACACATTAACAATACTGAAGTGTTTAGACAGTGAATAGACATTCCACGGGATGTCTATTCACAATCTCTGCACTTCGTTAATGTGTCTATGGTAGTTACAGCAGAGCACAGCGTCATCTCGCGAGATTACGCTGTAGATGACAGTTTACAACAAGATGTTGCCCTAGAAAAGGGTCAAAACAAATAGAGCCCTAAAGAGGCCAAAATAAATGGTACCCAAATGAGGACCATAGAAATGGTGCCCGAGAAAGGACCATATAAATAGTGCCCGAGGACCACTGAAATGGTGCCTGCGTGTGGCCAAATACAGATGCCCTAGAAAAGGGTCAAAACAAATAGGGCCCTAAAGAGGCCAAATAAATGGTACCTAGATGAAGACCATAGAAATGGTTCCTGAGTAAGGACTATATAAATAGTGCCCGAGGACCACTGAAATGGTGCCTGTGTGTGGCCAAAAACAGATGATGCCCTAGAAAAGGGCTAAAACAAAGAGAGCCCTAAAGAGGCCAAATAAATGGTACCCAAATGAGGACCATAGAAATGGTGCCCGAGAAAGGACCATGTAAATAGTGCCCGAGGACCACTGAAATGGTGCCTGCGTGTGGCCAAAAACAGATGATGCCCTAGAAAAGGGTCAGAACAAATAGAGCCCTAAAGAGGCTAAAATAAATGGTAACGGACGAGTATAATATAGTGAGTGTGGGTAGGTTTGTGTAAAATGGAAGTGTGTTATTTAGTGAGTGCAAAGAAGTATATAATAGATGAGTGTAACTTAGTGAGTTTGGGTAGGTAGGTATATAATGGATGAGAGTAATATAGTGAGTGCAGATAGTTAGGTATATATTGGATGAGTGTATATAGTGAGTGCAGATAGGTAGGTATATATTGGATGCGTGTAATATAGTGAGTGCAGATAGGTAGGTATATAATGGATGAGTGTAATATAGTGAGTGCAGATAGGTAGGTATATAATGGATGAGTGTTATATAGTGAGTGCAGGTAGGAAGGTAGGTATGTAATGGATGAGTGTAATATAGTAAGTGTGGGTTAGTAGGTGTATGTCACGTAGTGATGGAGGTATGTGGTGGTGGCCAGGAGCCAGAGGACGTCATGTAGAGGTAAGTATATGGCAGCCGCAGAGAGCCTTATGCCCCCTCTTTTTAGCCTTGTGGGGAAAGTGAAGACAACATTTCCAGAGGAGAGATGAAGCATGATCATTTTCCTCAGGTTCCCAAGATTTCTCCTCAGACCAAAATTTTTCTAATTGACCAGGTACCGGAGCTTCCCTCTGGACCTCTTGGTGCCCAGAATCCCGTTGACTTCATACTCTCTATCAGGAGTGGAGGAAGCAGGAGAACGAGGAAACTTCTTGGAGAAGTGATTCCGGAACAGAGACTTGGGAAGAGGCACATGAAAACATTTGGGAGTTTTCAAAGACTGTGGGAGTCGGAGCTTGTAGAAAACCAAGGATCCAATTTAAAACAGTGGGTCCTCAAACAAATGTACTTGGTGGATAACTAGACCTTGTCTCCTGGGTGGAATTGCGGAGGAACTCTATACTTCTTGTATGCATTTCCCTTCAATCGGCCTACTCCTTTACTTATAGACTCCTTGGCCTCCTGCCCTTTGTGCAAGAATTGAGTGAAACTGGCTGCTGGAACTTTGGACAGTGTTGGAACTGGCAGAGGGATTCTTGGATGCTGTCCATAAATCAAGAAAAAAGGTGTGAATTCCCAGGTGTAGTTATTATAAGCAAACTCTGCCCAGGGAAGGAGACTAGTCCAGTCATCTTGAAGTGCGGACACAAAATTGCTGAAAAAGTTTCCCAAAACCTGGTTGAACCATTCCAATTCTCCATTAGATTAATGGTGGTAGGCGGAAAGAAAATCCAACTTAACTTCAAACAACTTGCAGAGTGGCCTTTAGAACTTTGACGTAAATGTCACTCCTCTATCGAACACGATATGCTTAGGGAGTCATCGCAGACGAAAAATGTGTTTACTGAAGAGATTAGACAGACGTTTAGCAGAAGAAAGGCCGGTCAGAGGAATAAAGTGTGCCATCTTCAAAAAACAGTCAACTACGAACCAGATTACAGTACAACCAGAGCAACTTGGTAAGCCAAGTCCAACCTGCTTGATGAGGGTTTAGTCTATATGCCGTTTGCAGATACAATACATTTTTGTGGTCGGTGTAGACAGTGATGGGATAATGAGCACCTTCTAGCAAACGTCTCCATTCTTCGAGAGCTAATTTTATGGCCAAGAGTTCCTGATCTCCAATGCCATCATTTTTCTGGGTAGGGGACAAGGCATTGGAGAAGAATCCACAGGAAAGCGTTTTTGCTTTATAATTTTTTTGAAAAAGAACAGCACGCACTCCTTACAGATGAGACCTGCTTCTCCAAGATGGAGGTTTTACTGTAGTCCGGTCTATGGAGAACTAAGGCAGAGGAGAAGGCCTAGACTAGACAATTTAAGTACTGCTGGATCTATTTGAATTCCTTGATCAGAGATATATCCTACAAAAGACAGTCTGGATCACTCAAAAAGCAATTTTTTAAGCTTGGCATATAGATGATTCTCTGTAAGTCGGTGCAGAACAAGACTCTATTGCTTGCGATGAGTATAGTGGTCTGGGGAGAAAACAAAAATGTAATCCAAATATAACAAAACACAGCCGTATAACAGATCTTGCAAAATGTCGTTAACAAGTTCTTGAAAGACAGCCGGGGGATTTCTGAGACCAAAAGCCACAATTAGATATTCATGGTTTCCATCTCTAGTGTTAAACATGATTTTTCCCTCATTCCCTTCACAGATGTGAATCAAATTGTAAGTACCACGTAAGTCTAGCTTGGTGAAAATCTTAGCACCTTGCAGTCAGTCAAAGAGCTTGGAAATGAACGTGGGTTTTTTTTTATCGTGATTTCATTAAGACCTCGTTAGTTAATACAGGGTCTGTTCATCCTTGATGCGGTCTGCCAGAACTTTCCAAAACATAGCGACACGAGAATCAATGTTCCACTGTAAGGCCCCATGCACACGACCATGAGGTTTTTTTCGGTCGTGTGCATGGGGCCTTACTCTGTGGATAATGTGCAAAACTGGATGGCATATTGTCCTACTGGAGTAGTGACGAAGAAGCAGATGATGACTTTTTTAAAAGTCGTGAAAAATTCTTGGGTAACAAACATGATGGGGTTGTCCTTTTCCGTAGAGGTGAAGCCCAGGCCTGCCGCCTCGCCAGACAGTAGAGACAAGATGTTGGCTACCTTAGCGTGGTCGGAAGCAAATTGCTGTGCTAAAAGCTCAAAACGGATTGTGCATTGATTTAATCCTCTACAAGGCTTGGAGTCGCCTTTGTAAGGTGGAGGAGTTGTAGATGCAATCCAGGACTGAAGGCAGCAAATTGAGGAGGTGGCGATTGCGCCCCAGGAGCAGATAAAACACTTAAATGTGAAGAAACATTTTGTAATAACTGATACAATTGATACTAGCGGACACGTTGCCTGAAATGGTGTAGAAAGTTCTCTAGGATCTGGTTGACCCTCTCCACTTGGCCATTGAACTGTGGATGGTATGTAGAAGAAAGATCTAACTTGACTTCCAGCAGGCCACACAGAGCTCTCCAAAATCTTTAGGTGAACTGTACACCGTGGTCAGAAACAATATGATGGGAAAGAACATGCAGACGAAATATATGCTGTATAAAGAGACCGGCAAGATGAGGAGCAGAAGGCAAACAAGACAAAAGATCAAAATGTGCCATTTTGAAGAAGCGATCTACCATCACCCAGATGGTATTGCATTCGGGTGAAAAGAGTAGATCCCTCACAATGTCCATCGCAATATGTTGCCACAGAGAATCAGGGACTGGAAGAGGTAGAAGAAGGCCAGGTGGTCTGGACTTGGAGGTCTTGTTCCGGGAGCAGAAGGAACAGGAAGCGACATAGTCCTGAACATCCAGGACCATGGCTGGCTACCAAAATTGACGAGAAATTAGCTCTCTGGTTTTACGCACACCTGCGTGACCGGCCAGTTTAGGGTTATGTCCCCAGGAAAGCACTGTCCTTCTTCTGGCTGAGGGAACAAAGGTTTTACGATAATGGATATCCTTCAGTAGGACTGGAGCCACCAGAATGATGCGAGAAGGATTGATATAATATGTTTCACTTGATCAGAGGCATCAAATTACCGAGACAGATTCGGATATTACATCGCTGAAAGGTTTGGCCTCAGCTTACTTGTCCTTAAACACCCACAGCTCATTTCTCAAATTGAAATACATGTCTCAGTGGGAGACGGATATGGGTCGGGAGTTCTCGGAGGAGGACTGGAGGGCTGCTTTACATCACTCACATAGGATATCCAAATATGTCAATCATATAGAAGCCATTAGGATAATTCAGTTTCGTTGGTACCTCACACCTGTTACAACATATGCAAGCCTGGGCTTCTCCTTTGTGTTGGAGGGAATGTGGAGCAAGGGGCACATTATTTCATCTATGGTGGACATGTAAATCAGTCTACCCATTCTGGAAGCGTATCTTCCGCTACATATCAGAATTAATGGGAGCAGAACTTTTACCTTCCCCTGCATTGGCTTTATTGGATATGCAGATGGATGAGATCCCTTTAGAATTTAGGTGGCCAATAAGCCATATTCTTATCGCTTCCAGATTCCATATAGCCAAGAGATGGAAAACAGCTGAGGCTCTGAATCTCTCGGAGGTGCTAAACAGGGTTTATCTTCACTTCTATTACGTATTGCACTTTGCTACATCTAAAGGTTATAGGCAGAAGTGTTTGTCTCAATGGGCCCCTTGGACGGAGTTACCCCATGTTCAACTTCTGCTCCGCAAGAACTCTGTCACTCTGTGAATGTATCTGTGCTAACTTATACATGGTTTTCGTATCCTGCATCATCCTGTTCCTTTTTGACATCTCATATGTATAATTGCTTGTATTTATCACCACCACTCTTTGTATGTCTGTTTTTATGTTTGTTTGTCTGTTAATATGTCAGTATGTCAACGTCCGAGGCACGTTTCTGATATCTAAAGGTGCAAGCTTTTTCTGTGTTCTGTATACAACGCTGTGAGACTGTATCATTGGGATGTTGTATACTTTTGTATTGTACTTTGGAAAAATAAAAACCAAATGAATTTCAAATCACCGAGACAGAGCGTCAGCCTTAGTATTCCTTTCGGCAGGACGGAAATGTAACAGAATTTCAAATCAGGCAAAGAAGAGCGCCCACCTGGCCTGGCGCGGATTCAACCGCTGAGCGGTCTGTAGATAGACCAAATATTCGTGGTCTGAAAATAATTACAGGATGCATGACCCCTTCTAGCAGATGTTTCCACTCTTCCAATGCCAATTCAATGGCCAGAAGCTCCTGATCTCTAAGAGTAATTCTTCTCGGCAGGAGAAAATAACTAGGAGAAGAAGCCGCAGGTAACAGTCTTGCCGGTAAGACCTTTTTGCGTCAGGTCTGCACCTGCACCGATAATAGAGGCATCCACCTCAAAGAAGAATTGCTTGGAGATGTCCGGATGCTGCAATATAGGGGCGGCAGAGACAGACTGAGTTGAAGAAATGCCAATTTGGTCTCTTGGGTCTCATTTTTGGCATTCACTCCTTTCTTTGTAAGAGCTGAAATAGGCGCCAGTAATGAAGTGTAGTGGGGAATAAACTGCCGGTAGAAATGTGCAAATCCCAGAAAGCGTTGAATTGCACGGAGACCCTGAGAACAAAGCCAGTTCAACACAGCAGATATTTTGTTGGTGTCCATCTTCAATCCCTGGTCAGAGACTATATAATCTAGAAAGGGAAGGGAGGATTTCTGGAAGACCCACTTCTCCAACTTTGCACAGAGCTTATTCTCCAGCAACCGTTGAAAGACCTGTCGAACACGTTTCCAATGTGTAGTCAAAGCGGGTGAGAAAATCTTGATGTCGTCTAGATACATCACCACATTGACATATAACGGATCCCGGTAGATGTCGTTAACTTGCTTATCATTGCTTTGCATCAAAAGAGCCTTCCAGGCAAGGACATTGCTGCTTGTAGGATTGCCCCAAAATGAACCATTTATCGGATCATCCAGTACTTCAAGGAGAGAGGTTCATTTGCTATGAAGAAGGCTTCAGGGTGTCCAAGAAATTCCAGCAAGTACCAGGACCTTCTCCTAAAGAGGATTCAGCTATGGGATCGGTTCAACAGCAGTGCAGAGCTTCCTGAGACATCTGTCAGTGCATCTGCACGCACAGTGAGGTGAAGGCTTTTGGAGGCTGGACTGGTGTCAAGAAGAGCTGCAAAGAAGCCACATCTCTCAAAGAAAAACATCAAGGACAGACTGACATCCTGTTTTAAGTATATTGATTGGACTGCAGAGGACTGGGGTAAAGTTATTGTAATGCTGGCGGCAGGTCCCTCTCCTGCCAGTGGTCTCCGTCGCTGGATCCTGTACCTTGCTTGACAGCCTCCTCCCACACGAGGCCGCCAACGTCAATAGTGAGTGCAGGTAGGTATATAATGTATGAGTGTAATATAGTGAGTGGAGGTAGGTATATAATATATGAGTGTAATATAATGAGTGCAGGTAGGTATATAATGGATGAGTGTAATATAGTAAGTGCATGTAAGTATATAATGGATGAGTGTAATATAATGAGTGCAGGTAGGTATATAATGTATGAGTGTAATATAGTGAGTGCAGGTATGTATATAATGGATGAGTGTAATATAGTGAGTGCAGGTAGGTATATAATGGATGAGTGTAATATAGTGAGTGCAGGTAGGTATATAATGTATGAGTGTAATATAGTGAGTGCAGGTAGGTATATAATGTATGAGTGTAATATAGTGAGTGCAGGTAGGTATATAATGTATGAGTGTAATATAATGAGTGCAGGTAGGTATATAATGGATGAGTGTAATATAGTGAGTGCAGGTAGGTATATAATGTATGAGTGTAATATAGTGAGTGCAGGTAGGTATATAATGGATGAGTGTAATATAGTGAGTGCAGGTAGGTATATAATGTATGAGTGTAATATAGTGAGTGCAGGTAGGTATATAATGTATGAGTGTAATATAATGAGTGCAGGTAGGTATATAATGGATGAGTGTAATATAGTAAGTGCAGGTATGTATATAATGTATGAGTGTAATATAGTGAGTGCAGGTAGGTATATAATGTATGAGTGTAATATAGTGAGTGCAGGTAGGTATATAATGGATGAGTGTAATATAGTGAGTGCAGGTAGGTATATAATGTATGAGTGTAATATAATGAGTGCAGGTAGGTATATAATGTATGAGTGTAATATAGTGAGTGCAGGTAGGTATATAATGGATGAGTGTAATATAGTGAGTGCAGGTAGGTATATAATGGATGAGTGTAATATAATGAGTGCAGGTAGGTATATAATGTATGAGTGTAATATAGTGAGTGCAGGTAGGTATATAATATATGAGTGTAATATAGTGAGTGCAGGTAGGTATATAATGGATGAGTGTAATATAGTGAGTGCAGGTAGGTATATAATGGATGAGTGTAATATAGTGAGTGCAGGTAGGTATATAATGGATGAGTGTAATATAATGAGTGCAGGTAGGTATATAATGTATGAGTGTAATATAGTGAGTGCAGGTAGGTATATAATATATGAGTGTAATATAGTGAGTGCAGGTAGGTATATAATGGATGAGTGTAATATAGTGAGTGCAGGTAGGTATATAATGTATGAGTGTAATATAATGAGTGCAGGTAGGTATATAATGCATGAGTGTAATATAGTGAGTGCAGGTAGGTATATAATGGATGAGTGTAATATAATGAGTGCAGGTAGGTATATAATGGATGAGTGTAATATAGTGAGTGCAGGTAGGTATATAATGTATGAGTGTAATATAATGAGTGCAGGTAGGTATATAATGCATGAGTGTAATATAGTGAGTGCAGGTAGGTATATAATGTATGAGTGTAATATAATGAGTGCAGGTAGGTATATAATGCATGAGTGTAATATAGTGAGTGCAGGTAGGTATATAATGTATGAGTGTAATATAATGAGTGCAGGTAGGTATATAATGGATGAGTGTAATATAGTAAGTGCAGGTATGTATATAATGTATGAGTGTAATATAGTGAGTGCAGGTAGGTATATAATGTATGAGTGTAATATAGTGAGTGCAGGTAGGTATATAATGGATGAGTGTAATATAGTGAGTGCAGGTAGGTATATAATGTATGAGTGTAATATAATGAGTGCAGGTAGGTATATAATGTATGAGTGTAATATAGTGAGTGCAGGTAGGTATATAATGGATGAGTGTAATATAGTGAGTGCAGGTAGGTATATAATGGATGAGTGTAATATAATGAGTGCAGGTAGGTATATAATGTATGAGTGTAATATAGTGAGTGCAGGTAGGTATATAATATATGAGTGTAATATAGTGAGTGCAGGTAGGTATATAATGGATGAGTGTAATATAGTGAGTGCAGGTAGGTATATAATGTATGAGTGTAATATAATGAGTGCAGGTAGGTATATAATGCATGAGTGTAATATAGTGAGTGCAGGTAGGTATATAATGGATGAGTGTAATATAATGAGTGCAGGTAGGTATATAATGTATGAGTGTAATATAGTGAGTGCAGGTAGGTATATAATGTATGAGTGTAATATAATGAGTGCAGGTAGGTATATAATGGATGAGTGTAATATAATGAGTGCAGGTAGGTATATAATGGATGAGTGTAATATAATGAGTGCAGGTAGGTATATAATGGATGAGTGTAATATAATGAGTGCAGGTAGGTATATAATGGATGAGTGTAATATAATGAGTGCAGGTAGGTAGGTATGTCAGTAATACACTGCAGAATTAAGGCGGGATTCACACGACAGGGTTTCCCGGCCGGGGGCCGGCCGTTCATAAATTGGCCGGCACCCGGCTGCATTAGCAATAATAGACCATTAGGATGGGGCTATTCACACGACCGATTTTTTGACGGGCCAGGAAAACCGGCCGTCAAAAAATGGGACATGCCCTATTTTCGGCCGGGTACCCGGCCGCCCGGCTCCCATAGAAGTCTATGGGGTCGGGTAATACACGGCCATCACTAGAATGTGTCCCGAGTGATGGCCGGGTCAACCGTCGCTCGGGCACTCTCTCCTCCTCACAGTGCAGAGTGCATGTGAGGAGGAGGAGTTGATGCCATTCGGACGAATGGCTACGCTGGTGATACTGTGTGGCAGGGTCGGGGTGTACAGCAGGTGGAAGGGAGCGCTGCGCTGGCTCCCTTCCCCTGCTTGTTACAGTTCCCGACCGCTGGCTGTGTTTTTACGGCCAGCGGTCAGGGTCCTTAAAACCCGAGCCATAGACTTTTTACGGCTCAGGTTTTAACTTGCTGCCCGCGCGATCGGGCAGCTGAATGTCGGGTCTTCGGCTGTCAGTGACTGCCGGGGACTCTGAGGAGAGGATAGAAGCAGCTTTCACTGCTTCTGTCTTCTATGATGTCTTTTTACACAACGCTCAATGAACGCTGTGTATAGAAATAGAGACAGCAGCGGTGCTGTCTCTATTCCTCCCGGTGATCATGTGACTGGTCACATGATCGCCGGGTGCCGTTAGTGACAGACTGCTGCTGGGTCTTACTAGACCTAGCACAATCCTATTAGTGACAATCGTCACTGTGAGAGGGCTGATTTCCCCTGTAACTGGGGCTGCTGTGCAGCTCCAGTTACAGGGAAAAACATGGTGTAAAAGAAAGAAAAAAAATATTACAAGTTCCAAAAAGGTCTTTTTTGACCTTTGAGGGACAGACCATAATAATAAAAAAATAAGTAGAGTGCAAAAAATTCATCCGATTAAAAAACGGTTGGGGAAAAAACCGGATGCAAATCGGGTCCAAATCGGCCGGTAAAAACGGCAACACGGCCCGGAACGGAATCGGAATGGATGCAAACCGGCCGGGAAAATCGGCCCTGTCGTGTGAATAAGGCCTAACGCAGCATGTGATTACGATTTTTATAAATATTATTCTCTTGTATTAAATAGATTTCTACTACATGTAAACATAAAGGTTTTCTATATTTTCTTTGCTATCTTTTCTCTACCCCACATGGCCACTCTATGGTGATGCAGGTGGGGGCGCTATTTCACTGTTTACCTCCGGCAGCAGAAGGGCGAGGTGCAGCCCTGCCACACAACAACAATCCTGGTTCCGCAGTAGAATTTTCTGTTTTTTTGGTGTAAACTTTTTGCATAGATTTTCATTGTAGGATCTGTACAAAGTGGAGCTGCCAGGAGATCGGGGACTTGATGAGATGGACGCATGCAGCTCCCGTCAGGTACATACTGGTTAGGTGAGTCGTCCCACCTCATAATATCCATGAAAAATGGAAATAAATAGGTTTTGGACAAATATCAAACTATCACTGCCAGGCAAAAAACTTTAAAACCTCATTTTTAATAAATATTAACTGTAAAAAAAATAATCAAATACCAATTTAATTTTACTACAAAACACATAGCACCTCGATCAGTGGTACAAGCATCTTTGGGGTACTCCAGCGGGTAAAGTTCATAGAACAGGGTATAATACTAGTAATACCAGTTCAGTATCCGGGCATAATAAATGAGTAGTCCCACCTCCCCTTTCTCATCCATATTAGGCTCTGTTCACATCTGCGTTGGGGTCCCGTTCTGACGGTCCGTCGGAGGTTTCCGTCAGAACGGGACCCTGAGCAGGCACCGACGAAAGCCAGGGGTTTCCGTTTCCATCACCATCGATTTCAATGGTGACGGAGCCGGTGCCCGTGGTTTTGGCTTGTCTCTTTTGTGCACCGGACCCGTCGTTTTTCCGGAAGCAATAGCGTAGTCGACTACTGAAATCAATGGTGATGGAAACGGAAACCCCTGGTTTCCGTCGGTGTCAGTTTGTGTCTGCTCAGGGTCCTGTTCTGACGGAAACCTCTGACGGGAACGTAAGAACGGGACCCCAATGCAGATGTGAACAGAGCCTTAGGGCATGACCAGACGTGGCGGAATTGCTCTGGAATTCCGCTGCGGATAGTCCGCAGCAGAAATCTGCAGCGTACACGTTTCTCCATTGCTTTCCACAGCTTTTTAATTGGGTTAGTTTACACGTTGCGGACAATTCCGCTGCGGAGCATAGGCTGCGGTGCAGAATTTGGCTGTTGCGGACGTGTAGCGGACTTGTAGCGGACTCATTGCGGAATTTCTCCATTGACTTCAATGGAGAGTGAAAATTTCGCAATGAAGTCTGCAGATGTTATGTGTGCTGCGGAGCGTATTGGTTTTACTAACATGATAGTTCTTCATTCTGGCTGGACCTATGTATCTCTAGATCTACAGCCAGACTGAGGAAGTCAATGGGGCTCCCGTAATTACGGGTGACTGCGTGTGTGCACCCATAATTACGGGAGCGTTGCTAGGCGACGTCCGTAAATAGTCACTGTCCAGGGTGCTGAAAGAGTTAAACGATCGTCAGTAACTGTTTCAGCACCCTGGACAGTGACATCCGATCACAATATACATCAACCTGTAAAAAAATAGAAGTTCATACTTACCGAGAACTCCCTGCTTCTTCCTCCAGTCCGGCCTCCCGGGATTACGTTTCAGTCCAAGTGACGGCTGCAGCCAATCACAGGCTGCAGCGGTCACATGGACTGCCGCGTCATACAGGGAGGTCGGGCTGGATGTCGAAAGAGGGACGCGTCACCAAGACAACGGCCGGGTAAGTATGAATTTATTTTTCTTTTACTAGGGAAAGGGCTGTCCCTTCTCTGTATCCTGCACTGATAGAGAGAAGGGAAGCCCTTTCCCCCTCAATACGCAACGGCCAGTCCGCATCAATTTAATGCCCATTTTAGGCAAAGCCGCGACAGAATCTGCAACGCAGATTATGTGCGGCATTGATGCGGACAGTGTATGCAGAACTCCGCCACATCTGGTCATGCCCTTAGACTGTCACACAGAAACCTCTGCATGTTCTTTATATCCACAATTTCTAGTTATAATCCCTCCTCATCGGGCTGCAGCGGCCAAACCGCAGGAGAAGTGGGGGGTGTGAACATAATCTTAGGCAGCTTTGGCTGGAATTACAGCTGTGATTGGATAGAGTAGTTCACATGTGGACACGAAGTCCCTGTTTACACACCAAGTTTTTTGCAGGTGGAAAAATCTGCCTCAAAATTCCTTCTGCCGCTTTTTTGACGCATTTTTCGACTACGGCCATTGAGCACCGCACGCAAAAATGCTGTGAAAACCGTTTTCTTTGCCTCCCATTGATGGCAATGGGAGGTCAGAGACGGAAACGCTTGAAGAAAGGGCTTGACGCTGCTTTTTCCTGTGAGTGTTTTTTTCTCGTGGGAAAAACGCCTCTGCATCCCATTGAAATCAATAAGATTAGTTTTCGGACGTTTTTTGATGCGGTTTCCACGTCAAAAATGCTCCAAAAAAACTCGGTGTGAACTAGGCCTAATATTTCTCCATATATTACATGTGGATTTTGCAGTATATTTGGCTGTGCATCCTTTGCATTACAATCTACTGCAGATTGTTACTGCTGCAAGTTTATGCAGTTTTCTAGAACCCTATTCACATTCATACTTTATGTGTCAATTTGACCATGGAAATCTGCAATAAATATGTAACATGTGAACATAGACTTAGGGGCTACACGTGATGTTTCAGGCTACATTTACACACTGCAACCAGGTTACATCACACTTGTCTTCTCTCCCAGATTGTCCTGGAGACTTCCAAACTAGGGAAGATCTTACATGATGTAGCTGCATAAAGGAAGGCACTCTGCTGGGACTATTTGTGAGGGGGAACTCTGCTTGTAGTGGTTATTGGGGGCAGTCTGCTGCCACAAATTATTGGAGGCACTTTGCTGGCAATATGGTTTATTGAGAGGTCTCTGCTGGTAGTGTTGTTTATGAGGGGGCAGTATACTGGCACTGTTTAAGGGACAATACTCTGCTGGCACTGTATGGGGGCACTCTGCTTAGTCTAATTATGGGGTCGCTCGCTGATAACTGAGGCGGCTTCTTAGCTGTCCCTATCGGTGGGGTTTACATAGGAAAGAAATTCGCAAACCACATCTCAAAATCTCCCTGTAGTTGATTCTAAAAACAGACAAGTATGGCTCAGAAAAACGGCTGCAAACAAATAACCATTGATGTGAATGGAAATGAACAAAATGTTTTTCGCTTTCTGCGATTATTATTGACATGTTTTATAAGACATGTTGCATCTCGTGTTATACACAGCAGGAGGCAACAGCACACGTCTTATCACACAGGAAGAGGAAATACATCAGAAAGGGAAACGGGAAGAGGAAGAGCAGCCATGTCATACAGGAAATACAGGGAAGTGACATCATCACAGGAGGTAACGTATATCCTGTGTGCGGGGACCCCAGAAATATGATGAGACTGACGTATCAGGGCTGATACATAGTAATGTTATGTTAATGTTATGTTATTATATATCATTACGTGTGTGTTTAGGCTGTGCTTATATATGTTAGTAGGTCGGACCAGAAGGATCGCGTGTTCTGTATACAAGCTCCAGATAAGAAGAACATGGATCAGCAGAACAACACCAGCGCTCCTGGGACTGCGCTCCAACCACACAGCATTTCATCCGGAGGATCGACTGTTCCGTAGTCCAAAACGTCGCTTCTCGGGTTCTATTCCTACAATGGAGGAAAAAGTCAATTACATATTTTCAGTAATTATTGTTACAATATCTCCATTAAGGAAATCTCATGTATGGAATATTTTTTGTATCACCTTAACTTCTGGTTACACCTGAAATGCCCTATAAGGGTATTTAGATATCATAGAGGGGGGTATCACACTGAAGACCCTCTCTATGACCCAAATGGAAGCTCTGCGCCACCTCTGTCCAGAGGCTGTGTGTGGTATTGCAGCTTTTCTGTATTGAAATGTATAGGGCTAAGCTGTCCACACACCGCACATCACCTGTGGACAGGTGTGGCACTGTTTTTGGAAGACGTCAGCTCTATTTTTCTAATTATGTACAAACCCTTTAATGAAATAATCTCTTTAGAGGGTTTTCTCCATCTCAGGCCTCATTTACACGAGCGTGTGTGTTTTGCGCGCGCAAAAAACGCAGCGTTTTGCGTGCGCAAAAGGCACTTGACAGCTCCGTGTGTCATCCGTGTATGATGCGCGGCTGCGTGATTTTCGCGCAGCCGCCATCATAGAGATGAGGCTAGTCGACGTCAGTCACTGTCCATGGTGCTGAAAGAGTTAACTGATCGGCAGTAACTCTTTCAGCACCCTCGACAGTGCATTCCGATCACCATATCGAGTAACCTGTTTAAAAAAAAGAGGTTCGTACTTACCGAGAACTTCCCGGCCGTTGCCTTGGTGACACGTCCTTGGTGACGCGCCTCTCTTGACATCTGGCCCCACCTCCCTGGATGACGCGGCAGTCCATGTGACCGCTGCAGCCTGTGCTTGGCCTGTGATTGGCTGCAGCTGTCACTTGGACTGAATTGTCATCCCGGGAGGTCAGACTGGAGGAAGAAGCCGGGAGTTATCGGTAAGTCAGAACTTTTTTTTTTTTACACGTTCACGTATATTGGAATCGGAAGTCACTGTCCAGGGTGCTGAACCAGTTTAACTCTTTCAGCACCCTGCACAGTGACTGTCTCCTGCCGGGTTCGGTCAAAACGAGTTCGGCCGAACCCGGTAAAGTTCGGTTCGCTCATGTCTAAGACACTCCGTTCGGATGTTTGTAAACAGAAAAGCACGTGGTGCTTTTCTGTTTACATTCAGTTTGACAGCTCTTGCACGAATCACGCAGTTCGCACGGAAGTGCTTCCGTGCGACCTTCGTGGTTTTCACGCACCCATTGACTTCAATGGGTGCGTGATGCGCGAAAAACGCAGAATTATAGAACATGTCGTGAGTTTTTTTCAGCGCACTCACGCTGAGCAAAACTCACGGACCGTCTGCATGCCCCCATAGACTTGTATAGGTCCGTGCGACCCGCGTGAAAAGCACGCGAGTCTCACGGACGTATATCACGTTCGTGTAAATGAGGCCTCAGACGTTTATGTGATATCCACCTATGCACATGCACGCAGCACTCTCCTTTCTGTACTATGGGAGTTACACAAATAGTTCAACAGCGCTCAGCTGTTTCCGAAACTTCCATAGAACAGAATAGAGAGAGGGACGTGCGAGGCCTTTCCCAAGTCATTCTCCACCTGGAATCAGCAGCCATTAGACGGGACAGGGATCTGGGAACAAAGCAGGACAGGGTCAGGGAGAGACCTCCGTTTTCTACATAGGTGTGAGTCCCAGAGAAATAGTAAGATGGGAGTACCCCTTTAAATAAAACTTCTTGGTGATAATCCATTTCCTTAAAGGAACAGTGTCATCACAAATTATTTTTTTATATGTTAAAGATGTTAGTGCTTTATTAAAAACGTTTATATTCATTTGTGTGTTTGTGTTTTACTTTTTCTTATTTTTACACTTTTTCTTCCCTATGGGGGCTGCCATTTTTTGTTCCATTTCTGTCTGTGTCGATTAACGACACATACAGACATGGAATACGGCAGCCACAGTCCCATAGGGACTGCGAACGGCTCCCGTCCCATTGACTTCAGTGTACGGCGTCTGTGTGGGAACTGCGCATGCGCCGCTCCCACACAGTCCAATTCGAAATTGGCGCCGTCCGGCGCCATTTTCCTGTGGACCGGAAGTCGCGGCCGGACAGTAATATTACTACTTCCGGTCGCGGCTTCCGGATTTGTGCACTTGGACCAGCGGCAGCAAACGGAGCGGACGGGCCGGAGGGAGCCGCGGCGGCAGGAGCAGGTAAGAGATTTCAATGTATGTTCGTGTTTGTGTGTGTTTACTACTGTATGTAAACCTACTACACTGTGTGTTAGCTCAAAAAATGGCGACACACAGCGTAGGAGGTTACACCGTTCAAACCCCTCGTTTATCCCGGCACTAGCCAGGATAAAGGAGGGGGGGATGCTGAGAGCTCACTAGAGCGAGGGCTTTTAACCCATTGTTGCAATGCTGCAATTTTGGGAATAGCTCCATCTAGTGACCAAAAATGGGTAGTATTATAAATTAGAATTAATTTATAATATTTCCTGACTATTTCCTGACTCGTGAAAAAAATAAAAAAAATTTGAACAATGTTTAATCACCCACACACTAAATGTTTAATTTTTTAAAAAAAAACATGTTTTTCTGGCAACACATTCCCTTTAAGGTGTTTAATTAAACTATGGACAGTGAGGTCGAAGAACCCGCACCCAAAATATCTATAGTGGAGTGACATGCGTGTTACTAACGCTGTATACAAGCTCCCCCCGTATAACAGACGGGGCCCTCACTGAGACTTTGTAGGGGCTCCTAGAGACAAATATATATTGATGTACAGACATTTTCCCCTCCGTTATTGTGCAGCAAGACCTCCCCACATATAACAGGCAAGACCCTCACTGACCCCCTGGACAGACACATAGGCCTGAATATATTTATATCTTTATATTTTTCATTATTCACCTGCAGGAAATGTTATTTTTAGAAATGGGGAGAAATACTTTGAATTGTGTTTTTTTAGTTTCTGATGTTATTTTTGTTACTTCTCAGGTATAAGGAGAAAAGTAACCGGCACATACAAGATGAGACGGGGATGAAGATGTGCGGAGGACTGTACCCCACCGGGAAAGAGCGGGCTGTCACTGGTATTACCATGGGGCAGATTTACTAAGGCCTCATGCACACGACCATAGTGAGGTACATTGACCGTGACTTGCGGCTCGTACGTCCGCGGAGTGTCACCCACAGCCGCCCTCAAATCGCAGGCCGTGCATATGACCACGTGCATTATTTTCTATGAGCCTGTACCGCAAAACACGACCGTAATAAGACATGTCCGTTGTTTTTGCGGTCCAGGTTCCTGGGCAATGCATGGACCGTGGAAACCAAGGTCGTGTGCATGGGCCCATTGAAATGAATGGGGCCGCAATTCACCTGCAGATTTGCGGGTGAATTGCGGCCGCAAAAATACTTTCGTGTGCATGGGGCCTAAAACTATCTGAGTTTTACACAGTGTAAACTGATACAAGGAAGTCAGAAATTGCGCCAAATTTATCACAGTGGTGCACGATGTATGATAGGTTTTACTAGACATGTTAGACACTTTTCTCTTCCTTATACCACCTCTTGGTTGGCTTAGTTTAAGACACGCCCCTTTATTCTAGGCCACGCCCCTTGTCAAACACGCCACAAAATGTGTCTAAAACAATTAATAAATATGGCGCACAACATGTACGCCATAATTCTGGCTCAATTTGAATAGTAAATCTGCCCTACTATAAATGTAATATAAATTTGGGGTTAGTATTCAGGGCATATTCCCTATTTAAAGAATTGATAAGAGTCGGGAATCCTTCAGCTTAGTCCATTCTCTCTACTATCAGTCAGTACAGGGAGTAGTAGTACATATAAAACATTACATTGTCACCATGTCAGCTTTATTCTGCCTGCACTGACAGCACAAAGTCTTCATGGTGACTGCAGGACTGGAAGTCAAGGACCACCTCTATGATGTCCGCGGGACCTAATAGGGATATGGCGCTTTTTCCATTTATTTGTTGTTGTACTGTAATGAGAATATTATTTACATGCAGTATTTATTGCTAGGGGTATTTTTTTTTCCTGAAAATTATATAAAGAGCAAGTGGCGTAGGATTGGTTCAGACTGGTGACATCAAGACACAAATGTGACCTCAAGAATTCGTCAATGAGCTGATAATCCCGGTGCCAATTCTGGCTGCAAGTAATATATAAAGGGGCACACCTACCTCAAGTACTGGCACAGTATAAGGTCATCAGGGTGACTGCAGGACTGGAATTAACGCTCTTTTATGAAAAGGGTGTTTTGCAATGTTCGGCACATGGCAGCTTTGTGTATATAGTAGTATATAGACCCTACTGCACTGATTCTTCATACTATACCCTAATATAGCATAGTTGACAATATTTGGAATTTCTTTCTAGGGACACTTTGGTTTCAGATGGATTGAGACAGGACTTGACAGGGCGTACCTTTGACAGAACGTGGTTCATTGGGCATGGCTTGTCATGGGGCAGGGTTAGTGAGAATACGCTTTGTGTACCAGATATTCCCTGTATTCTGTCCTCACTATAAAAACCTTGCAGTAAGGACAGTATAGAGGGAGGGTATTGCCTGCAGAATTGATCTAAGTAAGTATGGCACGTGACCACTGTGGCCAGTGATTGACTAGTGCGATCATGTGCCGATACGGGACATCACTGGTCCAGCCTATGTAAACAGGCCGGCAGGGGATTGTGAACTGCCGGCACTGGAGGCGCAGACAATTAGAAGGTGGGTATTTGCTAAATGGTGCAATTTTCAGTTTGAATTACAATTTTTATAATGCCTGGAAAACCCCTTTAATACCAAACCCTAAAATGTATTCAGACCCCGGACAAATCCCCTTTATGTGCTTCCCGCTCCTTCAGCAGCTCTGGGTCCCATTCGGCTCCGGACCCCACCTCTGCTGGCTGAGCCAGGAGCTGTTAGTGATATTGGCCTTTACATATTGTAGTAATCCAATAGATAAAAGCCAAGTTTTTTAATAAAATCCTGCGATGTAGTTTGGGTGGGCACTGCGCCTTTGATTGCATGACAAATTTTTCTTGGAGTTCCCGTTTAAAAATTGGTAAGCGGCGGGTAACACAAATACTTCACACGTGGACGGTAAAGTAAAACCCATTTTATTTTGACTGTGTTTCTGGACCGGACTGGTCCGGGACTAAACTTGACTGGTCCCTTCGTCAGGTTAAGATCAGATAAAGGGACAAGTCGTGCCATAAACGCGTATTTAAATAAAATTCTACCATCGCTTGGCGCCCTATCTGTCCCCGTTTTGAAACCTTTGTGTTAACCGCGTCTTGGTTGAGCAGATTTACTTGTGAATTTTGTATCTTAGTTGAACATAGAACGCACTATCTACCTACCTGGCAGACAAAGGGTCTTGGTGTGGGTCACGGGGAATATCTTCAAGAGAGCAACTCTTCACTAGGACATTTTATTTATTCTTGTTTCAGAAGGGAATGTACCGTACAACATCAGCAGGAGGAAGCCCTGGTGTCGAGAACGTCAGCCATGGAAAGGGATGTGCCAGATCAAGGTCTGAAAGCTAAAGAGGCAGCAGATATGAACCACTAATGTCCATCTAAGAATGCCGTAATGTCATCCGTCCACACCTCCTCCTTCCCATCCCCCACTGTCCAGAAGGGGTTTTTAAGATCCATCCAATTAAAAGACAACTGTCCAGAAGTCTTTGAAAATGAAGCCTTGTCCATGATTCGCAGGGCTGCGGTGAAGTACAATGGTTTTGGGTGTTTAATGGCAAGTCTCTTCAGATGCCCGGCAATGGACTTCCTCCCCTCGTCCTGTTTGGTAGGGTCTCTGCACTCCCTTTCCTGTAGAACAGCTGCCCCTACAGATTCCCAAGGCCATCCATATTTTTTTCCTGTCTGGCTGATAGCAACACATGTCAATAAAAACATACCTCAATGTATTTATTGTATTTATAATAAAAATGGATAGACAAATACATAAAAAGAATTTGTTTTAATTCCAAAGAACTATCATGAAATCTATATTATACCTGTGTAATCAATTGTGGACATGGTCACTGATTCATTGAAGAATGAGTAGGCTGGGTAACCCGTGGAGTAACATCTAAACAAGAAAGACATCTTCCTGCTACAAAAACAGGTCATAATCAGAACGAACGTAGACCACCATACAACAAAGTCCAGCAAAGAAATCCCCCAGCCTGAGACATACTGTACTCCGTGTCAGAAGAACAAGAATCTACAAAAAGAGAGACAACTGCATCCAGTCGATGTTCTTATCAACCAAGAGGTTCACAAGGTGAGAAGACTAGTTTACATTTTTTTTCAAGGTATTACCCTAGGGAGCGCTCCTGTTATCATCTTTTTCTCACACTGTATTTTCCTAAGGTACTGTATACATTTCACTCATTAATGCCGACCTAGCCAAGTGAGCACACAAAAAAGTAAGCCTGCGCACCAACCATCTACACATCATTCCAATAAAGGAGTTTTGCCTTTGCACAGTGCTCCAAGGGGAGCACAATACAACTTCAATACTGCAAATACCTAACCTGAACGTCACATCTGCACCTTCCTCTTCTTCTCTTTTGAAGATGTTAGTGTACAGAGTAGTAGGGGAATTGACCAGACATGATGTGCTGCCTCGTGGATATGTCCTATATGGTCAGCCGCCATTCCGAACGAAGCGCCAACTACTGGATGTACCAGCAACCAGAACGGCACAGAGCCTGATGAAGGTCATGTAATGACCGAAGCGTCACACTAAGCCTCTGGCATCTACAACCACTTGAACAAAAATCAAGATTTCTTCTTTAAACTTCAGCTTTGTGTGCCAAATACTTATTTTGACTACGATTGGGTTGGGACCCTATTCGTGCACCTACATCGTCCAGTGCGTTCTGAACTACTACTTATCTGGCACAGACCATCCTGGAGCTGAATGTCTCTGAGGCTGCTCTTTCAAAGTTGCTAATGTAGCTCATCTGGGCTCCATAGACCCAACCTTTATATATGACTCCTAGAGAAATGGGTTAGTGAAAGAAAAAGGTAAAATTCAGATCCTGGAGGCCATTGAGTATGTCAACCTTTGGACCTTGATTGGCACGTACGCCATATTTTCAGAGTAATCCATCAGATGTCTCAAGAAGAACATTTTATGAGAAAAGGACAATGTTGATGAGATTGCAGGTCCTCCTGTTTCTAACTCACATAATTATTACCCAGCATCCAGGTAAATAGTCCATACAAAGTCCAGAAAAATAACCAGGCGGCTGTCCAGATAAACATTGGATACCGCACCCAGAAATGGTGCATTGTGCCCCGATAAATATTTCCTTAAAAGGATTGTCCGAGAAATGAAACTAGTTGCATGGAATGTTTTGAAATGAAAAAACAGCCATTACTCTCCTGTTAAATCCCCTGCGCCCATGATCTGGTGGTCAACCCGATGGGTTGATTGAAGAGACTACCCTACGTGGATAGACAACCGCTACAAAATTCTCACCCAAAAATTAAGATATGGAATAGGTTACCCCTTTCTATGGCAGATCGAATAGCCGTAATTAAAATGATAGTATTACCCCAGTTGTTGTATCTACTGATTAACAGCCCCATATGGATAGGAGAAAAGACGTTTAAATGCAAAGAAAGCTTAACCTCTTCCCGACATTTGTCGTAAATATACGACATGGAAAGCCAGTGCTTGCCGCAAAATGTCATATACTTACGCCAAATGTTTGGCACCGGCTCAGAAGCTGAGTCGGTGCCATCATCGCCGGATCTCAGCTGTATCTGACATCCGGCTGTAATGGCGGGGACCAAAATTAGCTTCGATCCCCACCATTAACCCCTTCAATGCAGCGTTCAAACCTGATCGCTACATTTAAGCTGTTTGCAGCTCATCGGAACCACAGCAATGAAATTGCCGGGGTTCCGGTGGCTGCAATAGCAACCGGAGGCCTAATACTGGCCTCCCAGTCTGCCTAGCATGGAAGCCGGTCAAGATCCGCCCAGGGGCGGAGCCTGATCGGCTTCCGTAGCCGCCGGCAAGATGGCGCCGACTCAGGAGCTGATCCGGCGTCATCAGCGGTGGAGGTCAGCTGTATATTACAGCTGACATCCACATGAAATGGCAGGAACCGGAGCTAGCTCCGATCCCTGCCATTAACCCCTTTGATGCAGCAATCGAAAGCGATTTCTGCATCTTAGCGGTTGCTAGCAGATCGCCAGCCCTGACAGGCAATCAGGACTTGCGACTGCTGCTATGGCAACAGGAGACACAATGGCCTCCTGCTCTGCCATTACGGAAGCTGATTAGGCCCCGCTGGGAGGCGAAGCCTAATCGGCTTGCTGTCAGTGAATAACTGACAGATCTAATACATTGCAATGTATTAGAAAAAAACTAAAGCTGACAGTTGGACCGTCAAGTCCCCTAGTGGGACTTGAGAAAAAGTGTAAAAAAAAGTATAAAAAAGTGTAAAAAAAAAGTGAAAAAAATAAAAGTATGAAAACAATAAAAGTTTCAAGTAATAAAATAAAACACAATCGCCCTTTTTCACTTATCAAGTCCTTTATTATTGAAAAATAATAATAAACCATACGTATTTGGTATCGCCGGGACTGTAACGACATCAGGTATCAAAATATTATATTATTTATTGCACACGGTGAACAACGTAAAAAAAAAACGTAAAAAACTTTACCAGAGTTTCTGTTTTTTGGTCACTTTGACCTACATATATTGGAATAAAAAGTGATCAAACAGTCGCACGTATCCAAAAATGGTACCTATAAAAAAACATAAAAAAGTGCTAGAAATTAGGTATCGCCGGAATCGTACGGACCCGCAGAATAAAGGTAACATGTAATTTATAATGCTTGGTGAATGCTGTATAAAAAAAACTAAAAAAAAAACGATGCCAGAATTGTATTTTTTTGTTTACCTGGCCTCCAAAAAACTAGGATAAAAGGTGATCAAAATGTCACATGTACCTCAAAATGGTACCAATAATAACTACAGCTCGTCCAGCAAAAAAACAGCCCTCATACCACTACGTCTATGAAAAAATAAAATTAGTTATGGCTCCAATGAGTCAGGAAAGAAAAAATATGCAGTTGTGCTGGCCCGAGGGGAACATTTCTTCTGTTTCAAGAGGCGATTTACCAAGGACCTAAAATTAGGGAACCAGGAAGGGCAGGGCCCAAACATATCTGCTGGAAGCGAGTGTGCCCGTATTATACCAGGACAACACTTTCCCAGCAAAATTCCCCAAACTGCAAAGGTGCGGAGTGTGGACCAAAAGGGGGATAAGAAAGGACGCCATATATCAGTGCGACACCGGCCTGTGCAGAAAGGATTGCTTCACAGCGTAACACACATCTATGGATCATTTTATTGCTTTTTTACCCCATTATTATGCCACCTGACTATGTCCCTGATGTACTCTGCCCAGCTTACATGTACTCCCACATTATAAATGGAAACACCAGCAATAATCAAACAAATCTACTACCAAGCAAAATCCGCTCTCAAAAAGCCAAATGGCGCTCCCTGCACTCTGAACCCTACAATGTGCCCAAACAGCAGTTTAATTCCACATATATGGCATCTTCATACCCGGGAGAACCCTTTTAACAATTTTTGGGGTGTGTGTCTCCAGTGGCATAAGCTGGGAATGACATATTTGTCACTGAAATGGCATATCTAGGGAAAAATATAAATTTTTAATTTGCACCATCCGCAGTGCAATCATTTATGGAAAAGACCTGTGGTGTGAAAATGCTCACTACACCCCTTAATAAATGCCTTGAGGGGTGTAGTTTCCAAATGGGGTCATTTCTCAGGGGTTTCTTTTTATTATTCCACATCTGAGCCTCTGCAGTTGTGAACCAATACTTTGTAAATCGACAAATTAGGCCTCAATTTTACATGGTACGCTTTCACTCCTGAGCCTGGTCGAATGTCAGGGCAAAAGATTAGGGCCCCATGTAGGGTGTTTCTAAAACCGGGAAACACTGCATAATAATTAGAGAGCTGTCTTGTTATGGTGGCACAAGCTGGGCACCACATATTGGCATATCTATGGAAAAACTCCCATTTTCACTCTGCAACATCGAGTGCACACTAAATTCTACAAAACACCTGCAGGGTTAAAATGCTTACTACACCCCTAGGTAAATGCATTGAGGGGTGTAGTTTCCAAAATTGAGTCACTTCCGGGGGGTTTCCACTGTTTTGGGCCCACAGGCACCCAGAAACCAATCCAGCAACATTTGCACTCCAAATGGCGCTCCTTCCCTTCTGAGCCCTGCCGTGTGCCCAAACAGCAGTTTATGACCACATATGGGGTATTGCCATACTCGGGAGAAATTTCTTTACAAATGTTGTGTTCTTTTTTTCCTTTATTTGTTGGGAAAATGAAAAATTTTGCGCTAAAGCTACGTCTTATTGAAGAGAAAGGATTGTTTTTATTTTCACTGCCCAATTCTAATAAATTCTATGAAACATCTGTGGGGTCAAAATGCTCACTACACCCCTAGATGAATTCCTCAAGGGGTGTAGTTTCCTAAATGGAGTCACTATTTGGGTGTTTTCATTGTTTTGCCCCTCAGGGGCTTTGTAAATGTGACATGGCCTCTGCAAACCATTCCTGCTAAATGTGATCTCCAAAAGCCAAATAGCGCTCTTTCCCTTCTAAGCCCTGCCGTGTGTCCAAACAGCCGGTTATTACCACATGTGGGGTATTTTTTTACTCGGGAGAAATTGCCTTACAAATTTTCTGGTGCTTCTTCTCCTTCAGTCCTTGTGGAAACCTACATTTTCAGGGCCTACTTCCAATAATTTATGCAAAAAAAACTGTGGGGTCAAAATGCTCACTATACCCCTAGATAATTTCCTCAATGGGTGTAGTTTCCAAAATGGGGTCACTTGTGGGGGGTTTCCACTGTTTTGTCCCCTCAGGGGCTTTGTAAATGTGACATGGCCTCTGCAAACTATTCCTGCTAAATTTGAGCTCCAAAAGCCAAATGGCGCTCCATCCCTTCTAAGCCCTGCCGTGTCTCAATACAGCCAATTATTACCACATGTGGGGTATTGTTTTACTCGGGAGAAATTGCTTTACACATTTTGCAGTGCTTTTTCTCCTTTAGTCCTTGTGGAAACCTACATTTTCTTTGAAAATATTTAGATTTTAATTTTCACGGCCTACTTCCAATAATTTCTGTAAAAAACCTGTGCTGTCAAAATGCTCACTATACCCCTAGATAATTTCCTTGAGGTGTGTAGTTTCCCAAATGGGATCACTTTTGGGGGATTTTCACTGTTTTGGCACCGCAAGAGCCCTTCAAACCTGACATGGTGCCTAAAATATATTCTAATAAAAATAAGGCCACAAAATCCTCTACGTGGTCCTTTGCTTCTGAGGCCAGTGCTTCATTCCAGTAGCACGCTACAGCCACATGTGGGATATTTCCAAAAACTGCAGAACCTGGGCAATAAATATTGAGTTGCATTTCTCTGATAAAACCTTCTGTGTTATAAAAAAAATTGTATTAAAAATGTATTTCTGCAAAAAAATATGAAATTTGTAAATGTCACCTCTACTTTGCTTTAATTCCTGTGAAATGTCTAAAGGGTAAGACATTTTCTAAATGCTGTTTTGAATACTTTGAGGGGTGAGGTTTTTAAAATGGGGTCTCTTTTTGGGGGTTTCTAATATATAAGGCCCTCAAAGCCACTTCACAACTTAAAGAGGATTTGTCACCAGATTATCAAATCCCTATCTCCTATTGCATGTGATCAGCGCTGCAATGTAGAAAACAGTAACGTTGTTTTTTTTTTTTTTTAAACGATCATTTTTGCCCAAGTTATGAGCAATTTTATATTTATGCAAATGAGCATTTCAATGGACAACTGGGCGAGTTTTCTCGTATTTCCAACTGGGCGTTGTGAATAGAATTGTATGACGCTGACAAATCAGCATCATACACTTCTCATCGTTCCCACCCAGCTTTTTTCACTGTAGAAATACAGCGTGACGTTACCCACAGGTCCTTCAACCTTGTTGTCGGACAAAGAAGATACATCGGCTCCAGGCGTCCAAAAGGTTAATATGCTCGTCTCTAGGGAGTTTGCAATGCTTACCTGCACATACCCTGCACTGTACTCCCTGACGCCTGGTGCTGATGTGTCTTCTCTCTTCCGACGCCAAGGTTGAAGGACCTGTGGGTGACGTCATCATTCCCAGCCAGCTTCTTTCACTGCAGACACAGCGTGACATCACCCACAGGTCCTTCAACCTTGGCGTCGGAAGAGAGAAGACACATCCGTTCCAGGCGTCAGAGTACAGTTGAAATTGCAGCAGCATCACCATGTGCAGGTAAGCATAGCAAACTCCTTAGAGATGAGCATATTAACCTTTTGGACGCCTGGAGCCGATGTATCTTCTTTGTCCGACGACAAGGTTGAAGGACCTGTGGGTAACGTCACGCTGTATTTCTGCAGTGAAAGAAGCTGGGTGGGAACGATGAGAAGTGTATGATGCTGATTTGTCAGCGTCATACACTTCTATTCACAACGCCCAGTTGGTAAAAACACAATACACGCCCAGTTGGTAAAAACACAATACACGCCCAGTTGGAAATACGAGAAAACACACCCAGTTGTCCATTGAAAAGCTAATTTGCATAAATATAAAATTGCTCATAACTTGGGCAAAAATGATCGTTTTAAAAAAGAAAAAAAAAAAGGTTACTGTTATCTACATTGCAGCGCCCATCACATGCAATAGGAGATAGGGATTTGATAATCTAGTGACAGAGCCTCTTTAACTGGCCCCTGCAAAAATAGCCTTTTGAAATTTTCCTGAAAATTCTGAGAAATTGCTGCTAAAGTTCAAAGCCTTGTAACGTCCTAGAAAAATAAAACGTTGTTCAAAAAACGATGCCAATCTAAAGTAGACATATGGGGGATGTTAATTAGGAACAATTTTGTGTGTTATAACTGCCTGTCTTACAAGCAGATACATTTAAATTGAGAAAAATGCTCATTTTTGCAATTTTTTGCCAAATTTTGGTATTTTTCACAATTAAATACTGAATATATCGAGCAAATTTTGCCAGTAACGTAAAGTCCAATGTGTCACGAGAAAATAATCTCAGAATTGCTTGGATAGGTGAAAGCATTCCGAAGTTATTACCACATAAAGGGAAACATGTCAGATTTGAAAAATGAGGCTCTGTCAGGAAGGTCAAAAGTGGCTAAAGAGGGAAGTGGTTAATGAGGGAGCTAATTTGGAGAGGAAGGAAACCCAGTTTAAATACTTGATGGATAGAGGAGAAGAGGGTGGACTGGCAGTACCTGACTTGAGAATATATTTTTTGTCAGGACAGTGGAGAAATATTTTGAGTGGGAAACAATCTCCGTTTATACAAAATATTAGTAAGTCTAGTAGGGGCCATCTTCAGAATATACTTCAGGTAATGGAGTCCGGGCAATTGAGAAATTGTAAGGAGTGTCCAACAATATATATGATGCATGAAATTGGGGTTCAATTAAGAAAAATGTTCATTTAAATGGAGCATTGAGTTTCACAACATTAATTGTCAACTTTAATATATTAGAGGTTAATAAAATAACTGATTGGAGTGGATGGTCCAAATATGGACTCAGGTTGGTTAGACATTTTTTTTTCTAATGACAATCTGAAAGATTGGGATACACTGAGTACAGAATAGAATATTCCTTCACATATGAGATGTAAATATTTTCAATTACATCACGCGGTGAGTGTGACTCGGGATAAAACTTTATTCCATTTGGAGTCTTCTGACTCATTATGGAACTTATATCAATTTGGGAGGGGAAAAGGTTTACTATCACGGATTTATAAGAAATTAAAATGCGAGTCTAGAGGGGAGGGGAATCAAAGAGGAAGGGGGGAGTGGGAATATCCTTTTGGGATAATAGATGACAATGAATGGAGAAAAATAAGCAGATGCACTGGTAAATTTTAATTGAATAGATCCCATAGAATGACATAATATTTTAATATACACTGTTTGTATTTAACGCCAAAGAAAATGAAAAGGTTTACGGGAAAATATTGCGGGTAATGCATCAGATGTGGGATATCAGAGGCAGATTTCTCGCACTTGTTTTGGAATTGTCCTATGGTTCACCAATTCTGGGTAAGCTTGGCACAGAATAATACTAAGGAATATAAACATGGAGTTTGGATATTATAATAGCAAAAATAAAAACTTTACATTTGAACAACTATGGGAACCATGGATCAAGAGCATGACAGATGAACAAGGGGTTATGTTCAACTCAAGGATGACAATTGGGTAAAGATGTGAGGGTGCTCGGAGAGCTACGTATGGGAGAGAGTTGAAGGTTTTTTGTTTTTTTTAAACTAATAATACATTTGTATACGCTTAAAATGTACTTTGTTATGTATAAGTAAGGTTTTTGTATTAGGATTAGGTTGGGGGAGGGGTCGGGATTGTTTTTTGTTATATGTATTAATATCTTATCGGAATGAGAATAAAAAAAAAAACAGAATCGCACTCTGTTTCCACTTATCTGGATTCTGGAGCGACTGCGAATTTCATCCAACAGGCCTTAGTAGACCGTCTCTATTTGCCAACGACGCCTTTGGAGAAACCTCTAGCTGTCACTTCTGTGAATGGTCAACCTCTGCTAGACCCAATTCTTTCCATTACTGAACCTAGTGAAAACATGCCGTTCATCCATGTGAACACAGCAGCCAATCACTGGTCTCAGCGGTCATGTGCTGTACATGCTAGCGTCACTGCTGAGGTCAATGACTGGCTGCAGTGGTCTTGTGGATGTACGGCATATGTCTAATGTATGAGTGGTGTGTACAGCATGTATCCTATGTGTGAGTGGCGTGTACAATATGTATCCAATGTGTGAGTGGCGTGTACAGCATGTATCCTATGTGAGTGGTGTGTACAGCATGTATCCTATGTGTGAGTGGTGTGTGCAGCATGTATCCTATGTGTGAGTGGCGTGTACAGCATGTATCCTATGTGTGAGTGGCGTGTACAGCATGTATCCTATGTGTGAGTGGCGTGTGCAGCATGTATCCTATGTGTGAGTGGCGTGTGCAGCATGTATCCTATGTGTGAGTGGCGTGTGCAGCATGTGTCCTATGTGTGAGTGGCGTGTACAGCATGTATCCTATGTGTGAGAGGCATGTGCAGCATGTATCCTATGTGTGAGTGGCGCGCGCAGCATGTATCCTATGTGTGAGTGGCATGTACAGCATGTATCCTATGTGTGAGTGGCGTGTACAGCATGTATCCTATGTGTGAGTGGCGTGTACAGCATGTATCCTATGTGTGAGTGGTGTGTGCAGCATGTATCCTATGTGTGAGTGGCGTGTACAGCATGTATCCTATGTGTGAGTGGCATGTGCAGCATGTATCCTATGTGTGAGTGGCGTGTGCAGCATGTATCCTATGTGTGAGTGGCGTGTGCAGCATGTATCCTATGTGTGAGTGGCGTGTGCAGCATGTGTCCTATGTGTGAGTGGCGTGTACAGCATGTATCCTATGTGAGTGGTGTGTACAGCATGTATCCTATGTGTGAGTGGCGTGTACAGCATGTATCCTATGTGTGAGTGGCGTGTACAGCATGTATCCTATGTGTGAGTGGCGTGTGCAGCATGTATCCTATGTGTGAGTGGCGTGTGCAGCATGTATCCTATGTGTGAGTGGCGTGTGCAGCATGTGTCCTATGTGTGAGTGGCGTGTACAGCATGTATCCTATGTGTAAGAGGCATGTGCAGCATGTATCCTATGTGTGAGTGGCGCGTGCAGCATGTATCCTATGTGTGAGTGGCGTGTACAGCATGTATCCTATGTGTGAGTGGTGTGCACAGCATGTATCCTATGTGTGAGTGGCCTGTACAGCATGTATCCTATGTGTGAGTGGTGTGTACAGCATGTATCCTATGTGTGAGTGGCGTGTACAGCATGTATCCTATGTGTGAGTGGCGCGTGCAGCATGTATCCTATGTGTGAGTGGCATGTGCAGCATGTATCCTATGTGTGAGTGGCGTGTGCAGCATGTATCCTATGTGTGAGTGGTGTGCACAGCATGTATCCTATGTGTGAGTGGTGTGTACAGCATGTATTCTATGTGTGAGTGGCGCATTCAGCATGTATCCTATGTGTGAGTGGCGTGTGCTGCGTGTATCCTATGTGTGAGTGGCGTTTGCAGCATGTATCCTATGTGTGAGTGGCCTGTACAGCATGTATCCTATGTGTGAGTGGCGTGTACAGCACGTATCCTATGTGTGAGTTGCGTGTACAGCATGTATCCTATGTGTTAGTGGCATGTACAGCATGTGTCCTTTGTGTGAGTAGCGTGTACAGCATATATCCTATGTGTGAGTGGCGTGTACAGCGTGTATCCTATGTGTGAGTGGCGTGTGCAGCAGGTATCTTATGTGTGAGTGACGTGTACAGCATGTATCCTATGTGTGAGTGGTGTGTGCAGCATGTATCCTATGTGTGAGTGGCGTGTACAGCATGTATCCTATGTGTGAGTAGCGTGTGCAGCACGTATCCTATGTGTGAGTGGCCTGTACAGCATGTGTCCTATGTGTGAGTGGCGTGTGCAGCGTGTATCCTATGTGTGAGTGGCATGTACAGCATGTATCCTATGTGTGAGTGGCGTATACAGCATGTGTACTATGTGTGAGTGGCGTGTACATCATGTATCCTATGTGTGAGTGGTGTGTACAGCATGTATCCTATGTGTGAGTGGTGTGTACAGCATGTATCCTATGTGTGAGTGGTGTGTACAGCATGTATCCTATGTGTGAGTGGTGTGTACAGCATGTATCATATGTGTGAGTGGTGTGTGCAGCATGTATCCTATGTGTGAGTGGAGTGTGCAGCATGTATCCTGTGTGAGTGGCGTGTACAGCATGTATCCTATATGTAAGTGGTGTGTACAGCATTTATCCTATGTGTGAGTGGCATGTACAGCTTGTGTCCTATGTGTGAGTGGCGTGTGCAGCATGTATCCTATGTGTGAGTGGCGTGTGCAGCATGTATCCTGTGTGAGTGGCGTGTACAGCATGTGTCCTATATGTAAGTGGTGTGTACAGCATTTATCCTATGTGTGAGTGGTGTGTGGTGTGAGTGGCGTGTACAGCATGTGTACTATGTGTGAGGCGTGTACAGCATTTATCCTATGTGTGAGTGGCATGTACAGCTTGTGTCCTATGTGTGAGTGGCGTGTACAGCATGTATCCCATGTGTGAGTGGCGTATACAGCATGTGTACTATGTGTGAGTGGCGTGTACATCATGTATCCTATGTGTGAGTGGTGTGTACAGCATGTATCCTATGTGTGAGTGGTGTGTACAGCATGTATCCTATGTGTGAGTGGTGTGTACAGCATGTATCCTATGTGTGAGTGGCGTGTGCAGCAGGTATCTTATGTGTGAGTGACGTGTACAGCATGTATCCTATGTGTGAGTGGTGTGTGCAGCATGTATCCTATGTGTGAGTGGCGTGTACAGCATGTATCCTATGTGTGAGTAGCGTGTGCAGCACGTATCCTATGTGTGAGTGGCCTGTACAGCATGTGTCCTATGTGTGAGTGGCGTGTGCAGCGTGTATCCTATGTGTGAGTGGCATGTACAGCATGTATCCTATGTGTGAGTGGCGTATACAGCATGTGTACTATGTGTGAGTGGCGTGTACATCATGTATCCTATGTGTGAGTGGTGTGTACAGCATGTATCCTATGTGTGAGTGGTGTGTACAGCATGTATCCTATGTGTGAGTGGTGTGTACAGCATGTATCCTATGTGTGAGTGGTGTGTACAGCATGTATCATATGTGTGAGTGGTGTGTGCAGCATGTATCCTATGTGTGAGTGGAGTGTGCAGCATGTATCCTGTGTGAGTGGCGTGTACAGCATGTATCCTATATGTAAGTGGTGTGTACAGCATTTATCCTATGTGTGAGTGGCATGTACAGCTTGTGTCCTATGTGTGAGTGGCGTGTGCAGCATGTATCCTATGTGTGAGTGGCGTGTGCAGCATGTATCCTGTGTGAGTGGCGTGTACAGCATGTGTCCTATATGTAAGTGGTGTGTACAGCATTTATCCTATGTGTGAGTGGTGTGTGGTGTGAGTGGCGTGTACAGCATGTGTACTATGTGTGAGGCGTGTACAGCATTTATCCTATGTGTGAGTGGCATGTACAGCTTGTGTCCTATGTGTGAGTGGCGTGTACAGCATGTATCCCATGTGTGAGTGGCGTATACAGCATGTGTACTATGTGTGAGTGGCGTGTACATCATGTATCCTATGTGTGAGTGGTGTGTACAGCATGTATCCTATGTGTGAGTGGTGTGTACAGCATGTATCCTATGTGTGAGTGGTGTGTACAGCATGTATCCTATGTGTGAGTGGTGTGTACAGCATGTATCATATGTGTGAGTGGTGTGTGCAGCATGTATCCTATGTGTGAGTGGAGTGTGCAGCATGTATCCTGTGTGAGTGGCTTGTACAGCATGTATCCTATATGTAAGTGGTGTGTACAGCATTTATCCTATGTGTGAGTGGCGTGTACAGCATTTATCCTATGTGTGAGTGGCATGTACAGCTTGTGTCCTATGTGTGAGTGGCATGTGCAGCATGTATCCTATGTGTGAGTGGCGTGTGCAGCATGTATCCTGTGTGAGTGGCGTGTACAGCATGTGTCCTATATGTAAGTGGTGTGTACAGCATTTATCCTATGTGTGAGTGGCGTGTGGTGTGAGTGGCGTGTACAGCATGTGTACTATGTGTGAGGTGTGTACAGCATTTATCCTATGTGTGAGTGGCATGTACAGCTTGTGTCCTATGTGTGAGTGGCGTGTGCAGCATGTATCCTATGTGTGAGTGGCGTGTGCAGCATGTATCCTATGTGTGAGTGGTGTGTGCAGCATGTATCCTATGTGTGAGTGGCATGTGCAGCGTGTATCCTATGTGTGAGTGACATGTACAGCATGTATCCTATGTGTGAGTGGCGTGTACAGCATGTGTACTATGTGTGAGTGGCGTGTACAGCATGTATCCTGTGTGAGTGGCGTGTACAGCATGTATCCTATGTGTGAGTGGCGTATGCAGCATGTATCCTATGTGTGATTGGTGTGTACATCATGCATCCTATGTGTGAGTGGTGTGTACAGCATGTATCCTATGTGTGAGTGGCGTGTGCAGCATGTATCCTGTGTGAGTGGCGTGTACAGCATGTGTCCTATATGTAAGTGTTGTGTACAGTATTTATCCTATGTGTGAGTGGTGTGTACAGCATGTGTACTATGTGTGAGTGGCGTGTACAGCATTTATCCTATGTGTGAGTGGCGTGTACAGCATGTATTCTATTTTTGAGTGGCCTGTACAGCATGTATCCTATGTGTGAGTGGTGTGTACAGCATGTGTCCTATGTGTGAGTGGCGTGTACTACATGTATCCTATGTGTGAGTGGCGTGTACAGCATGTATCCTATGTGTGAGTGGCATGTACAGCATGTGTCCTATGTGTGAGTGGCGTGTACAGCATGTGTCCTATGTGTGAGTGGCGTGTGCAGCAGGTATCTTATGTGTGAGTGACGTGTACAGCATGTATCCTATGTGTGAGTGGCGTGTACAGCATGTATCCTATGTGTGAGTGGCGTTTACAGCATGTGTCCTATTTTTCAGTGGCATGTACAGCATGTTTTCTATGTGTGAGTGGTGTGTGCAGCAGGTATCCTATGTGCAGGGGCGTAGCTAGGGGGGGCAGGTTAGGCATGTGCCCCGGGGGCGCATGCCTCACCTGTAGGGAAGGGGGGGCGCCGCAGAGCAGCTGATCGCTGCTGATAGGCGCCCTGTATGTCGGACACCTGCAGCAGCTTTAGGAAGAGCCAGGAAATCACGCAGCGTCGTTCTGACTGAGGTCTGTGACGGCCAGGGAGTGGACCAGTCCAATCACCCTACCTGTCACTTGACCTCACGTCATTGACATGAGGTCAGATGACTCGAGTCAGGGGACTGGACTGGTCCACTCCCTTGCTGCACCCTCCCAGCATGTAGGGGGTGCCACTGGGCTCTGCCTCTACTCTGTGCTCTGCTGTTACACACACGGAGTAAATAACAGCCGAGAAGCAGAGGAGGAAGCTCCTGTCCTGAAAGAAACTTGTGAGCCTGTCAGCAAGGATACATGGTGAGTGTCTGTGTGTATATGTGTGTGTGGTGTGTATACAGTATGTTTCTCAGTGTTTGTATGTGTATATGTTACAGTGTGTGTGTGTGTGTGTGTGTGTGTGTGTGTGTGTGTGTCTGTCTCTGTGTCTCTGCATGTGTTTGTCTCTTACATCTACTATATTATCTGTACTCAGAGAGTTATCACTGTGTTATCTGTGGTGTTACATAGGACTGCAGGTAACATCTACTACATTATCTGTACTCAGAGAGTAATCACTGTGTTATCTGTGGTGTTACATAGGACTGCAGGTAACACTACTACATTATCTGTACTCCGTTATTACTGTGTTATCTGTGGTGTTACATAGGACTACAGGTAACATCTACTGCATTATCTGTACTCAGAGAGCTATCACTGTGTTATCAGAGGTGTTACATAGGGCTGCACGTGAAATCTACAACAATATCTGTACTGGGTATATATGGGTCTGGAAAAAAGGGGACAAAAGTCGATGGTCCAGCGCAGTCAAGTTTAAAACAGAACGTAGTTCCAATTTTATTTGGATAGTTAAAACAAGATCATTCCCGAATGCAAGGGTGACAATGTAGGTAAGGTGCCTACGCGTTTCAGACGTATACCACGTCCTTCCTCATGGCTTTAATGCTAACAACTAAATGTCAGAACGAGGTTTATATCCGGTTGCCAACAGGTGAAAATTAGTGATGTCACAGAAAAGTGGTGCTGTCCAGCATAGCAGTGCTGAACTAGGGAGACGCCTATAAAGCATCATCATTCTGTGAATAAAATCTATCCAGCACGGTGGAGCTGTCCAGCAGAAGTGGTGCTGAAACAGAGAGCCGGTGATAGAACATCACTGCTCTAATAGTAAGTTATGTGCTTACAGCATTGGTTTGATGGCTAGTAATAAATAATAAGATGAGGGATAATAATGATCCAAAACTATCCTAGAGTAGTGGATAGAATATTAATGCTTATTTCTATTTATTAGGCTGTCGGATATGAACCTCTGAAATACTCACATCGAAAAATTAAAACATAATTAGACGCTAAAAAATACATGATATTAAACAGTTTAAGACAATACATGAACTGGAAAAAAGGGGAATTATATAGTGGTCTTCAAGGATAATTAGTATTGGAAAATTTGTTTTCCTTTGTATACTAGACCGTCAATTGGTTAACAGGAAATCTGATGGGGGAAGGACCCGTTGATATGCATAGTTAGGTGTCATCTGTAAAAACTATGAACATTAACAAGTATTATTAATTATTAGGCCATATTAAATTCTGCCGATCAATTCATAGATTCTTTTGCTAATAGTGGAACAGTAATTCTTTTTTTAGGTTCAGACATATAGACATTGCAGGTGTTGATATGTGTCCGCAACATAGGCATACTCAGTGAGGACGTGCCCGTCCCACAGTGAGTGAGTATGTACGTGTAGGCGGGCATATATTTACAGCCTGTAGTCACCCCATTTACATGTGGACCTTTCTCGTGTTTATGGAGGGGTAGTGAGAGATGCTGTTTGAGCATGAATCTCTATATGTACATATACCTATGGTTTGGGGGGGAATATTTTTGTATGTTTGGTTATTTTTCACTTTGTTTGTGTGATTGGGTAGTGTGTAGGAACCCTTAGGGACAGGTAAGGTACACACAAACCCTTGTAGGTATTTGCCACCTCAACCTGAGAACTGGTATGGTCAATATGATGATGGATTGAATGTTAGAGGGGAAATGGAAGGCAATACTCCACCCCACAGTAGATTCCTGGGTACCAAGACCTCACCTCCTCCTCGGGGATGATAACCTGCCATGATAAAGACCTGGATATCGGCCCACAAAGATTGTTTCGTCTTCAATCAAGATGCTGGGAAAAGTTGGAAAAGTAATGGATCACGTACAAAAGGTTGTTGAAAGGCGGGCTAAGCCATTCCAAGGCTGACCATATGAGGGCACAAGTAGCCTTACACGGGTCGGCATGCTAAAATTGGATTGGCCACTGGAAAGACCTGCTGACGCCACTCAAGAGGAAGAAACTCCAAGCAAGAAAGAACAAGAAATCTGCGGTTCATGGACTTTGAGGTTTTCATATGAGCTTTGTTCGTTTGATGAGCTTTGAGGCTTCGTTCTATGGACTGTGAGTTTATTTCAACCCCGTTCTATGGACTATGAAGGTTTCTTCGTTCTATGGACTATGAAGGTTTAATTTCAACTTCGTCTGATGAGCTTCGAGGCTTCGTTCTATGGACTGTGAGTTTTATCTCAACTTCGTTCTATGGACTAGGAGATTTAATTTCATCTTCATTCTGTGAACTTTGAGGTTTCGTTTCTTTGGACACTAGACTCCAGAGTCAGAGGACTGGCGGGAAGGTGTCCTTGAGGAGATAGCTGATGTCGAGTATCTAGGTCCAATAGTATACTTCCTTCCATCTCAGACCATTACCAGTAACCAGGGAGGTTGAGGGGGTAAATAGAACCCCTCAAACACTTCCCCAAATTGTATTGTCGAGTCCCCGACAACAGGGGGATTGTAAAGGGAAGTGTCCCTATATATATATATATATATATATGTATATATATATATATATATATATATATATATATATATAGTGTGTATGTATATGTGTGTATATATACAGTGTATATGTATATATATATATATATATATATATATATATATATATATACACACATATATATAATATATATGTGTGTGTATAAAACATAAAATGTATCATGAGCCAGGGCTGTAACAACAACAGCCCTGGTCATGAATGCGGTTCTAAGCAAAGCAGGACAATTAGCATGGCCCGGCTTTGTTTGGAAACCATGGAGACAAGGGATAGTTATCCCCTGTCTCCATTTCAAGTCTCCCGCACGCACGGACTGTCTCGTGCGGGCGCTCATGAGTCGGCTGGTGATACGTTATCACCATGCCGACCCATGCTAGCCAGGAGCAAGCGCCACATCCCCCGCTACGAGCGTACCGACAGGGTTAAATAGCCTTGCGTCGGTACGCTCAGGAGCCGAAGCTAGCTGGAGCTAGCTGAAGATGACCTCACCACCAGCTGGGACCTGCATGCCTGCCTGCCTCCCACACCACCAGGAACTGGCTCACCTCCCCTGTCCTGTCTCTCTCCTCCAACGACCTGCTATGGCTCCTGCTTCTGCCACCAACGCTAAGTATGTCTGAATAGAGTCAGTTTCAGCTCCTCGGAACCTGATTCAATTGAAGGATTTAATGAAGCCTCAGATAGTGATAACTCTAGGAACCTATACTCCGAAAGATACCAACCAGTCAGCAAACCAAGGAAGTAAAAAAACGGGAAAGGAGGGGCGGTAGGAAACATCACCCAAACAGACCAGGAACAAAACTGCCGCCTACGGAACAGCAGGAATCCACACTCAGCATTAATGTGATCAACTTTTACTCATCCGAACTGACTCCAGCACAAGTCAAAGTTCTGTCGTTGGGCCTCAATTTTGCCCCTAATCGCATGTTCGATACTTTCAACACACTACTGGACATTAATCGATTTGTAAGGAATTTAACAGTAAAGAGGCATTTTTATAATACGCTCTCAATGACAACAGACTCCGAAGATTTTTATCTCAGAGAATCCAATACAAACATCCATGACCATAGATCACTATCGTTTGAGGAACATAGGGCAATCCAATGCTTAGAGAGTCTGAACCCAGAACTTCCTATAAGAAATATTCATTTTTCTGCGGACTTTGTTACGAAAAATCCAAGCTTCTATCCTCTGGCATCTAGGACAGACTCTATGGACAGATTTCAATGGGCAATTGAAAAGGATCTCCAGCCTTTATCTGAAAATTTGAAGTTTTGCAATAAGAACTTTAATATCTCTAAAGAGCTGAAAATGGCAAAAAAATCGTTAAAAAATAACAAGGGTATTATTATTAAGATGTCGGGAAAAGGGGGCAGTATTACTGTGCTAGATAGGGAAATGTACAAAACCCAAATTTTGAAACTTCTAGCAGACACAGACACATATAAAAACTAACGTGTAATCCAACATCCATGTTCCAAAAGAAGCTCAACAAACTGATAAACGATGGTTTAGGTAGTGGTGTATTAACAAGTAAACAAGCAGAATATATTATGGCCCAATGTCCCACAATTCCAATCATGCACGCATTGCCCAAGACTCATAAAGGCATAAACCCCCCATCTATGCACCCCATAGTGTCAGGGATAGGATCACTAACAGAAAAACTCTCTGAATGGCTAGACTCCTTGTTACAACCCCTTGCACTAAGAACCCCAGGCCATTTACGTGACACCAGAGATGTGTTATGCTCATTTCACAAAAAAAGATGGGAAAATAAATTTACATGGCTGAGCTGTGATGTGACCTCACTTTATACCAGCGTTCCACACGAAATAGCCCATAGGGCACTAGAATATCATCTTTTTAAACACAGCACTTACAGCTTTGAGCTACAATCATATACACTAGAGGTCCTTGTCTTCCTGATGACACACAATTTCTTCCAGTTCGGTGGGTTGTTTTACCTACAACTACAGGGAGTATCAATGGGAGCTAAATTCTCCCCTTCTTTGGCTAATCTCGTGATGGCTTAGTGGGAGGAACTTTTCATTTTTTCTAGTGATAACCCTTTTGGCAGATCTATTAACTGGTATGCAAGGTATATAGACGACCTGCTATTTATATGGGAAGGCAATATGTCAGATATCCCAAATTTCATCAATTATCTTAATGACAACCAATTCAACTTGAAATTTACCTATTCTTCACAAAAAGATACTATCCAGTTTCTGGACCTAGAACTCACAGGTCATGCAGGGGAAATAATTGATACTAAAACATACCGTAAGCCGATTTCAGGGAACACTATCTTGCATGCTACAAGCGGTCACCCCAGACAAACCATCTCATCAATCCCAGTGGGAGAAATGTACAGAGCAAAAAGAAATTGTAGTAACGACCCCAATTACCGGGTGGAACAACAGAAAATTTGTAGGAGACTATGCAAAAGAGGGTATGCAGAATGGACCCTCAAAAGAGCAACCTCCATTGTAGAAAAAAAGCCCCGAGATATACTTCTAGAGCCAAAACATAATTATAAAGATACTGGTCTAAACGTACCTACTTTGGTGTTACAACACAGTAGTCAGTTTAATGAAATAAAGAAAATCGTCCATAAAAATGTAGCCATTCTAATGTAAGACGAGGCTCTGTCAGATA